>NC_056522.1:263096235-263113948 GCF_019175285.1 Sceloporus undulatus
AGAGAAAGGCCAGAAAGAAGACAGCAGTCGCAGAGGAGATCTAACACTGACCAACAGAACGAAGCCAAGACAAGTAGAGAAAATCAGTGAAAGAGGACCAGCGGGAAAGGAACGGAAAAAAGCTAGAAAGAAGGCAGCGGACGCAGAAGGGAGTCAACGCAGAATGAAGCCAAGGCCAGAGAGGAAGATCAGAGGAGGGAGACTAGTTAGGAAGGAACAGAGAAAGGCCAGAAAGAAGACAGCAGTCGCAGAGGAGATCTAACACTGACCAACAGAACGAAGCCAAGACAAGTAGAGAAAATCAGTGAAAGAGGACCAGCGGGAAAGGAACGGAAAAAAGCTAGAAAGAAGGCAGCGGACGCAGAAGGGAGTCAACGCAGAATGAAGCCAAGGCCAGAGAGGAAGATCAGAGGAAGGAACAGAGAAAGGCCAGAAAGAAGACAGCAGTTGTAGAAGGGATTTAATGCGGAATGAAGCCAAGACAAGTGGGGAAAATCAGTGAAAGAGGATCAGGGATGGAACGGAGAAAGACCAGAAAAGAAGGCAGGGGACGCAGAAGGGACCCAACACGGAGCTAAGCAAAGGCTAGAGAGGAGGACCAGGGAAGAAAGACTAGTGGGGAAGGAACAGAGAAAGGCTAGAAAAAAGACAGCAGTCACAGAAGAGATCCAACGCGGAATGAAGTCAAGGCAAACCTGAAAAATCAGGGAAAGAGAACTAGTGGGGAAGGAATGGAGAAAGGCTAAAAAGAAGGCAGCGGACGCAGAAGGGGCCCAACGTAGAACTAAGCCAAGGCCAGAGGGGAGGACTAGAGGAGGAAGACTAGTGGGGAAAGAATAGAGAAAGGCCAGATAGAAGTCAGCAGTTGTAGAAGAGATTCAACATGGAACAAAGCCAAGGCAAGCGGGGAAAATCAGTGAAAGAAGACCTGAAAGATGACAGTAAACAGCCAGGAAGGGAGGCGAAAGTATAGGCAGATAGAAAAATGTATACAAGGAAAGCAAAAATAGAAGCTAGTCAACACAGAAGACCATCATTTGGGGCAAACTCGGGAACATCGGAACAAACGGCCCTCCTAGAGGAATTAAAAACTCTTTATTATGAGATAAAAGAAGACATGAAGGCAATGAAAAGGGATATGAATGCAACGAGGAAAGAAATAAAACAAAAATACGTCAAGAGATAAGAGCAGAATTGAAGGACATTAAAGATACTCTAGGGAAGGCAACGGAAGACATTGTACAGATGGGAAAAATATGGAAAAGATTGAAGACAAAACTGAAAAAATAAATAAAAAAGTTATAGACTTAGAAAAGAGTTATGAAAGGGATCTCGACGAGAGAGCGCTACAATATTTGAAGCAACGGGAGAACTGTATAAAAATCAGAGGATTAAAAGAGAAAGAGAATGAAGATCTATATGAATACCTCACACCAATTCTTGCAGAATACGTAGGAGCAGAGCAAGAACAATTTGAACACGAAATAAGTAAAATGTTTCGTGTTAACTCAAAAATTGCAAAACAAAAAAGACTTCCGAGAGACGTAGTCATTTATTTTACAAGGAAGAAAGTTAGAGATGAAATCATTCAATTAAATTATGAACAAAGTTTGGAAATAGAAGGGGATGAGCTAATTATTTTAAAAGATATCCCTTTGAGAATTCTGAAAAGCGAAATGAGTACAAACCCCTTTTGATGCTACTAAGGAACAACGATGTTATATACAGATGGAACACATTGGAAGGAGTAATATTTAAATACAAATCAGAATTATTCAGAATAAACTCCATAATTAAGATGAAGGAATTTTTGAAAAAATACAAAAAAGAATTAGAGAAAATGGCAGATGAGAAAAAGGAAGAGAGAGAAAAACCAGTTGAAACATCAGATACAGAACCAGAAGAAGAAAAAGGAGAAGATAAAGAAAAGGAGGAAAAAATACACAGCGAAAATGAGGAGATAACAGAAATAAAGTGAAGTAAGGTAAGGGATATAACTAATAATCAAGTAAACAAAAATGCAGAATTTAAAAATAATATCATGGAATGTAAGGGGATTGAACTCCCCACAAAAACGTAGGAAGGTGAACCACTACCTAGCAAAACACAAAGCGGATATAATATGTCTCCAAGAAACGCATATCAGGGGAAAAGACTTTAGATTTCTGAACAATAAAAGATTAGGTAAAGAGTTTATCTCAACCAATACTAAGAAAAAAACCGGGGTAGTTATCTATGTAAATAACAGATATAATGTAAAAAATATATTTAAAGATGATGAAAGACAGTATATAGGTGTGGAGGGGACATCTTTAAGTGGAAAATATTTGATAGTTGGAATTTACGCACCCTTGGATCAAAAAGAACAATTCTACAACAAATTGAATGATGAGTTATGTAAGGTGAATTATGAGAAGACAATGATAATTGGAGATTGGAATGGTGTAGTAAATCCAGAACTTGATAGAAAAGCAGATAAAAAGATTAAAAAGGCTCAAGGGAAATTACCAGTAGCATTTGAAAACTTTATAGAAGAACATGCGCTCCAAGATATATGGAGACATAAATATAAGAACTCTAGAGACTTTACTTTTTTTTCAGAACGCCGTAAGTTTTTCAAGGATCGATATGATGTTTGCATCCAAAGCTATATGTAAAGACGTGATTAAAATGGATTGTGAACCTAGGACTATTTCAGACCACAGTCCTATCTTAGCCGTAATAAGAACAGAAAAGTCGGAATACTCATGGAGACTAAACCAAAGTCTTTTACAGAAAGAAGAAATATTAAAAAGAGGAAGACAGGCCCTGAAACTTTTTTTTGAGGAAAATATAAAGGATGACATTGAAATAACGACGGTCTGGGAAACTTCAAAAGCATTTATGAGGGGCTTCTTTATTCAACAAAACTGTATACAAAAAAGAAAGAGAAAGGAGAAATTAATCTGTTTATATGATAACTTACAAAAGAAAGAGAAAGAGCTTGAAAGGAACCCCTCAGAGAAAATTGTTATCAAGGAAATCAAAACTATTAAAAAACAAATTGAGATAGTTGAGAATGAGGAGATTCAGAATAAAATAAGATACATGAAATAAGTGTATTTTGAGCATGCAAACAAACCTGGCCGTTGGTTATCATACAGATTGAAAAAAAAAACAAAGAGAAAGAAATATAATATCAGAAATAGTGACAAAAGATTTGGGAAGAACAACAGATCAAAAAAGAATTAAAAGAGAATTTCAGGACTTTTATACAATGTTATATAAAGACAGTCATGTACAGAAGAAAGAGATTGAATACTTCCTAGGGAAAGCAAACTTGCAAATATTTAAAACTTACCAGAAGGACATGTTAAATTCCCCAATAACAACAGCCGAAATTACTGAAGCAATTAGGAAAGGTGGATTTCCTATCGAGTACTACCAGAAATTTGAGGATGAAGTACTTCTCCCATTAAAATCAACTATGAATGCAATAGGAAAGCAGAAATATCCTGCGACATGGCAGCAGGCAAACATCACACTAATTTTGAAAGAAAATAAAGACCCCAGAGATGTTAAAAGCTATAGACCTATATCCTTACTCAGTGCTGACTATAAAATTTTCTCTACAATTCTTGCTGAAAGACTGAAAAAAGCTTTAATGGAATGGATAGGGAAAGATCAAGCAGGTTTCTTGCCGAAAAGACATATTAAAGATAACATCCGTATTATTATAAACACACTTGAATATTATGAGAAACATAATGATAAAGAGTTGGCGTTAATCTTTATAGACTTTGAGAAGGCATTCGATAATGTGAACTGGAAGGTATTATTCAATATGTTAGAATATATGGAAATAGGGTCTCAGTTTCAAGAATGGATTCAGGAAATATATAACAACCAGAAGGCAAGGTTGATAATAAATAACAGTAAATCGGAGGAATAAGAAATAAGAAGAGGAACACGGCAAGGCTGTCCGCTGTCGCCACTCCTCTTCATATTTGTGTTGGAAGCATTGAATCAATACATTCGAGGAGAAAAGCAGATCCACAGAATGAAAATTTAAAAAACAGAATATAAAATGAGACTTTTTGCTGATGATGTAGTATATATCTTAGAAAATCCTACAGATAGCATTAATTGCCTGACCAACGTACTCTCAGAATTTGAAAAGATCTCGGGACTCAAAGTAAATAGAGATAAGACTAACATGATAACTAAGAACTTGAGTGAAGAAGGCATGAAATACTTGGAACAACAAACTGGTTTTAAAATAGGAAAAAAGGTGAAATATCTTGGTATTACCTTGACAAATAGAAATACGGATTTATTTCAGAACAATTATGTTAAAGTGTGGAAAGAAATTGAAAAAGACTTGGATAGATGAGGTAAGATACAACTGTCATGGATGGGGAAGATTTCTACTGTGCAAATGTGTGTTTTGCCTAAGATTCTCTTTTTGTTCCAGACAATACCGGTTTTACATACATTTAAACCACTAGATATGTGGCAAAATGTAATAATGAAATTTATATGGAACAAGAAGAAAGCCAGAATAAGTAAAATAATAATGTGTGATGATAGAACTAGAGGGGGCTTAGGGGTCCCGGATCTTAAAATATATTATTTTTCAGCAGTTCTTTGGTGGTTAATAGATTGGATATTATTAGAAGATGATCAGTTGTTGAATCTAGAGGGAGAAAATTTAAGATTTGGGCTCCATGCCTATTTATTCTATAATAAAGATAAAATACATAAGGAGTGCAAACATCACATCTGAATAAGAGAATTGTTAAAAGTTTGGGAAAAGTGGAAATCCAGATTGTGTAACCAAATTGTACAAAGTTGTTCCCCACATGAGGCTTTTTTTGGTAGAGAAAGCATCCCGAAAAAAAAGTGGCTTAGGTATTCAGATATAACCAAGGATACACAAGAGAAAATGGAGTTTAAGACACAAGAAGAATTACAGAAGTCAGGCATTAATTGTCACTGGTATTTGCTTAGACAACTGAAAGAAAGATGGAAATTAGATATGGTAGAACCAGGTTTAGCAAGAGGAAAAACTGAATGGGAAGAGATAATAGGAAAAGGAAAGAAAAAGGCTATGGCTAAATTCTATAAAATGATTCTCTGTTGGAATACGGATGATGAGATCATAAGACATAGTATGATAAAGTGGGCCCAAAATGTGGGACACAATATTTCATATGAAAGATGGGAAAATATTTGGAATAAAGGATTAAAGAGTACAGTCAGTCAAGATCTCAAGGAAAACGTCTATAAGATGATTTACAGATGGCACCTCCCCCCGCAGAAAATCGCATGAATATATAAAAATAGCAATCCCGAATGTTGGAAGTGTCAAAAATCAAAAGGGACCTACTACCACATGTGGTGGACTTGTGAAATAGCTAAGCATTTCTGGTTAAATGTATATCAAATAGTAACTAAAGAACTAAATATTCAAATTCCATTGACCCCTGAAATATGTTTGCTGGGTATGTTTGAGGGTGATATGAGGAAAAACCATGGCAAACTTTTGTTCTATTTATTTACATGTGCTAGAATTGTATATGCAAGATTCTGGAAGCGGAATCAAGCCCCTTCTATAGAAAAATGGCTGATGAAAGTTTTGGAAATGGCAGAAATGGACAGGATAACTTGTTGGACTAAAGAGAAAAATGAAGAATGTATAAAAGAAGAATGGCAAACGTTCTACATATATATAAAAAGGAGATGGAAAGATATTGTATTGTTATGAAGTAATATATCTTCTCTCTCTCAAATTTGAAAAAGCTCAGTTAATATCTGAATGTCTGCATTATACATTGTAAATTTATGAATAAGAAGAGAATGTTAGATAAGGTAGAATATTATGTTTGGTAAAAGTAGAGTCATTCAAGGATGAAAAGAAAATACTCAAGAACTTGTTAAAATGCAAAGTTATAGATCTTACTAGAATGGCTAAGAAGAAAAACGAAACATAAGTTTACTTAGATGATTATAAAACTAAAGTAAAATTCATTTTTCCTGAGACAGTGATTGCGCTTATCATTTTGTGTTAAAATTTAAGGGAAATTTCTATGGTGATGAAGGGCCATTATAGATAAAAATTTAGGTTTAAGATAAAACAAAGAATAACGATTACAAGAAATGTAGAAGAATTGAGCAATGGGAAGTGCTTGTATGTTACATGTTATATGTTTTTAGATATGTTTCGATATGAGTTGTCATGTCATTTCGAGTTATGTCTTATGTCGGATTAATGTGTTATGTAATCAGTTTATGTATTTATGTTTGTAAGAAAAGCAAAAATATCAAATAAAAAAACTTAATTGCTGTAGTTCCTTATTCCTTGTTATCTGTTTTGATAACATGTTTTGGAGGGGGGGTTTATTGTTTTAATTACATTTTATTATATTGTACACCATCCTAGTATCCCTAAGGAAAAAGCACAGTTTCAATAAACAATAATTGATAATAATAACAGTGCAAGTCTAGGATACATGTCTCCCTCATCTATCTATCCTATTCAGTATCACCTCCATTCTTAGTCTGAGGTCCTATATCACTTCAGGGTAGTGTAAATATCCAGTAGCAAAGTTTTGGTATGCATGCCCTACACCGAACACCAATGTAGCACAGCATATGTGGATCAATGGTCAGTGTGCATGGCTTAAAACACATTGTGCATAATACTCAAAGGCAATGTGCATTCACATGCTGTTCTGTGTACGTCAATACACTACCCATAGGCACAACTTACATTCCCATCAAATGATTACGTGACCATCAGCCGGATATGAATGTTGTATATTGTCCAAACAAAATCATTCTGCACGCATAGTGCAACTTAAGTTTGTATTTGTCACTAACAGGATGCCATTCACAGTTTTTTACTTGAGACAGCCACCCATTTAATGAAACACTGATTTCTCTATAGCAAAACAGAGACCCTAGTGACCAGGGAACTATCTAGGACAGGTGAAGGATTGCATTTTCAGTAGAAGAACTGCATTTTTGGCAGAAACCTACCTCAGAATTATTGCTTTATTTACCCTATTCTCCCTACCACCATCCATCCAGGCTTTTTGTCAGAAAGCCTGTGATCTCCAGTTACCTTTCTGTTGAACTTTCATCTGTGGTGCCAGAAGATTGTGCTTTTAGAGCATATGCTTCTAATTTATTGATGATTTCCTTTTTGTCCTCATCTGATAATGTTACACTCCCAAACTAAAATAGAGAAAAGCAGTGAAAATAATGAACACCATGTAGGTAGGATAAGAATAAATCTGCCAGGCAAAATCTATGGCCCCTCAATGAGGTCTGCTTAATAAATTCATGCAAAAACCAAGGGTTTTCAATCCAGGTATATCATCCTTTTATGTCTTGTGTAGATTCACTTGGCTTCCATTTTAGCTCACTGCTCTTTCTTTCAGGGTCGGGGGAGACTGTTTTGAAGAATATATGTGTGTGAGAATACATGCACATGCATGTGCCTCTAATGTGGCATAGACACACAAAGGTTTTTTTGACCCCAATAATAATCAGTGAAAGATTATTTTCAGAGGCTGAGAAGTACAGGAAATAAATAAAGATGAATGGTGGAAGGGGACATTGAGGAGGAAAGACAGTAGGAGAAATATATTAATGTTTTAAATTTAAATTATGATATTTTGATAATCTAGGCCCACGGTAGTGAACATATAGCATGTGTGCCCTCCCGGGCATGCAAAGCCATTTTTGAGGGCATGCGGAGAGACGGGAGGGTGAGGGAAGAGGAGGAACAAGCATGTGCCTGTTCCTCTTCTCCCCCCCTGCCCTCGCGGGCCTTCAGCTGTCTCCGGGAAATTCCCATCCCAGGAAGTCCCGCTCCGGAAGGCAGATGTCCCACCCTCCGGAACTCCCATTCCCTCCCCTCCCCCAGAAATTCCACCCCTGGCACCAGGTAATACCCAGTGCTGGAACACCTTTGAGTTTGGGCAACATCTCACCAAGACTGACTGGAAAAAAGCTATAGTCTGTCAGTTCCATGGTGTAGAAGGCAGTCCTATATTAGGTGAGTTGTGTATCTGTGTATGTGTGAATTCATATATATGTATAGATTAATGATGTAAAGAACACTTGCATATATCTCATCCTCAACAAGAAAGGATATTTCATAACATCAAGACCATTGAGAAAATGATCAGATTCACCAAGATTTTTCAAAATTAGGGACCAATTTTAACAAAAAAGAATTATGTAAAACATTCTTAATTTGTGCAAAATTCAGAATTTTGGATCAAAAACAGTAAATTTCACACAAAAAATACAGTATTCTCCACAGAAAATGGAAGTCTAATAAGAAATAGACTGGAATTAATAGTGACGAAAGATGTAGCAAAAGTAGTCAAAGGATATAATGACCAAATCATACCAATAAGACTTCAGGGAAAACCCAAAAATATAACCATAATTCAGACTCAATCAAGGAAGCCATGGCCCTGAATCTGCAAGATCTGAGCATGGCTATTGATGATAGATTGACCTGGAGGTCTCTTATTCATTGGGTTGCCATAAATTGAAATCAAAAGTATGGTGCTGGTCCTTGGTACAACAGGGGGAACTGCCTGCTGTTATACTGCTACAGATAACTTTAAACAAACTGATCCAGAGGTCACACCCTGCTCCCCAATTTTTCAGAAAAGAATTGTGTGATATGAACTGTAGCATATACAAAATACAAAAACTGGGGAGGTTACCTTCAACTGGTTGCTGCTGCTGAGTTCTGCATTATCAGATTACAGTGAAGGTCTTCTAGGGGGGGAAACCATTACCTAGGGACTGCAGTATCTTTTAACTTAAGGGTTTTGGTGATTTGACAACCACTAAAATCACTTTAACGCTTGCCTATACCATTTCAGGGCCATTAACACCTGATCAGCACCTTGCTTTCCCCTTGAGTTTCAATAGGGTATATTTGCAAGTAGAAGAACCTTGCAAACACTCATTCACAGATCTCAGTGAACTGAAGAATACCAGCCCCAAAACTTCAGATGTGAGTAAACCATAAACCATTATTTTAGAAATGATGACTTTAAAAAGGGATGTGACCTATTCATAAAGGATGTATCCGTCAGTGGCTACTTGGGTATGTTTACCAAAGGCAATTACTTCTAAAGCTGTTTTCTTTAATTGAGGTGGATTCTGGTGATGCTGTTCTGTGTGGGAGTGTTGTGGTTATGTAGGTTTTGGAGGCTGAAGTCTCTTCTTTTCACCCTTTTTTGTATTCTGCTGGAAGCTGATCTTTTGTGGCACCACTGACCTTATGAAAGGCATCAACAAAGCTGGTGTGCTTTGGAATTCTCCGAAGCCTTAGATCACTTGTATCGGATGTTATCTTGCTTCCTGCTTCTGACCAGAGCTGCACAAGAAGAGTGGGAAATAAAAATGTTAGGGGTAGTAATCATCAAATTAATATTAATTTCTTTCATTTGAACTCTGCACTTTCCTTAGAATGCTCAAAGTAGAGAATGGAAGATTTCCAGACCAGCACACAGGCCTGTGACAAAACTGGACCATGTACCTTATGACTGCTCTCAGGGCATTTGGTTTCCTGGGCTGACTTTAGCTGAACAATAAAGTAACCTGTTCCTGCCCTTAGGCTGATTTTTTTCATCCCTTCCCAGTCAAACTAAATTGCTTAGGGAAAAGATATGGAAATGAATGGTTTCAGGAACCACTACTGACTTCAGATTAAGAAGCTATGCTTTGCTGTATACACGAATGAAGCAATCACTTGTTAAATGATGATGATGATGATGATGATGATGATGATGATGATGATGATGATGATATGTAACAGGAAACTTAGATTTCTAGGATTTGCAGAGCAAAAGGATTAGCAAGAGGACCTAATAATTGAAAATCCATAAGTTTATTTCCAGTTGTCGACAAAGGAAAACATTGAACTCAGTGGAATTCAAGTTCCAAAAGCTGAGAACCCCGAACAAGACAAAATGGCTCTTTTTATATTATTCAAGACAAAGAGGCTTCTTCAATACACCTGATTGGCTAATTACAATTTAAACATATAGAATTCTTACAATCAGAACAGAAATACATGCATACATTAAAACTGCATCATCACTATTTACCCCCTCCTGTAGGAATTCAGTGGCTTTCCCTTCTAACCTTGCTTCTGAATGTCTACTATGTATCCTTATCTCAGTAGTTTATGTTATGTCTTTCTACTGGTGCCAGCTTCCATCTAGGTCAAGATGCACTCACTATTCCTTTCCTCTAGTAACTCCAAGCCTTTATTTAAAAACTATCTCTCTGGCTAACAAAGGTGACTCCATCTTTCTATAGTTTTTATATTTCAAAAAGGAATTTCCACCACAATGATGATAATCATCATCATCACCACCATCATCAATTGTATACCCTCTTTTCCCACTCAAAACTGTGACTCAATCCATCTTGCAAATTAAAATAAGCACAACACAGTTAAAATATGCAAAAAGTCAGCATTAAAACATTACAGCACTCTAATTAAAGGTTTTTCTTTAATAATATTCAGCTCCCAAAGTCTCTCAGAATTAATAAGTTTGTGCCTGCTGATAGAAGGATAGCAAAAGGAGATGCTCCGTCTAGCCTCCCTAGGAAGGGAGTTCCAGAGCCTAAGGGCATCCATTGGGAAGGTCCTCTCTTGTATCCCTGCCAGACATGTCTATGAAAGTATTGGGACTACTTCATTGGCACCTTCTCATCATCAACATTCATCACCATCATTGTCATTTATCATTTGATTTATATCCTGCCTTTCCTCAAGTCATCTATTACTTATACATAGCAGGAATACGAAAATGGGAAACAAAGCCAAACATCTTCCAGCCCTTACAAATATAAGGTCAGTAGCCTGTTTTAGGATACTGGAAGTCACACATCTTCCAGCCCTTACAAATATAAGGTTAGTATACTGGGCAACAATCAGATGCCTCCGTGAAGCTCACAAACAGGGTGTTTTAAAGGCAGTAGTCTTTTCCTGTTGTTATGTTGAGAGGCATAAGTCATGGCTAATAGCCACTGACAGATACATCCTCTATGAATAGGTCACATCCCTTTTTAAAGTCATCATTTCTAAAATAATGACCATCACAAAAGCAAATCCCATAAAATTAAGTAATGTGTGAAGAACATTCTTTGATCTATTGTTGGGTCACCCTTAATTCTAGAAGTATGAAAAAGAGAAAGGTCTCTTGAAATTCACTTTTTCCACAGCATGTATAATTTAAAAACCCAACTCTGCTGTGGCCCACCTTAGTCATCTATTTTTTTTTCTATGTGGGGAAGGGGAAAGAGGCAAGAGAGCAAAGCTGGGTCCCCAGTGAAAGAATCAATAGCCAATGCTGCTTGTAGAGACCCACTGCCAGGGCCTTGGCTACACCCTCTGAAATCATCTGGTCTGCAGAGGGTTGGAGAAGGAATCTACCTCCTTCAAAGGATTCCCTTTCTTTACATCCCTTTTCATCCAATTCTACACACACACATAATAATAATAATAAATAAAATCTTTATTTATATTTCCCGCCTCTCCCCATGGATCGAGACGGGAGTACATCAGATAAAATCACTATTACAATAAGCACAAATTTAGCTAAAATTACAACAATCAATAAGACAAAATTTAATAAAATTGATACAAATCCATACCTATATATGAGTAATGGAGGTAGAGTATTACCTAGGTTCAGTTATGGTGGATCAAATGGATAGGCCCACCAGAAGAGATCCGTCTTAAGTGCCTTCTTAAAAGCATTTAGGGTGTTAATATGACGAATCTCTTCTGGTAGGTTGTTCCAAAGTCTGGGGGCAGCAGCAGTAAATGTGCTATCATAAGTCGATTTCAGTCTGATTTTTGGGTGCTCTAATAATATCTTTTCAGATGTTCTGAGTGTGTGGGGCAGATTGTATAGGGAGAGACGTTCCTTCAAGTAACTCGGGTCTGAGCCATATAGGGCTTTAAAGGTATTGGGCCCGGAAGCTAATCGGTAACCAGTGCAGAGATTTTAATATCGGTGTAATATGTTCTGATCTAGATGTTTTAGTGATCAGTCTGGCCGCAGCATTTTTAATCAGCTGAAGCTTCCGGGTTTGGTACAAAGGTAGCCCCATGTAGAGCGCATTACAGAAATCTAAATGAGAGGTTACTAGCACATGTACCACTGTGTCAAGGTCCCTCTGGGCCAGGTAGGGACACAGCTGGCGTATCAATCGAAGTTGGTACCAAGCACATTTGGATATCGCCTCCACCTGAGATGACAATTGTAAAGACGAATCCAGGAGCACACCTAAGCTGTGAACCTCATCCTTCAGGGAAAGTATGACCCCGTCCAGGACCAGGTGGCAAATCTCCTTCCCTGGACCAGGGGTACCTATCACTAGTATGTCCATTTTCTCTGGATTCAACTTGAGCTTGTTTTCCCTCATCCAGCCCACTACCGACCCAAGGCAGGTATTCAGAGGCAAGATGCCATCCTTATGAATGCACAATGTGTTCCTTACAAGGAAGATGTGATAATTTTTAGCTGCCATTTTCCTATCCTTTTCAAGCAGTGAATGCAGCAACCAAAACTGTGCTTCTGAATATGGGACTAGAACTCCAGGAGACCAGAGTTCAATTCCCTGCTTAGTAATGGAAACTCTTTACACACTCTTAGCCTCAGAGGAAGGCAAAGGCAAGTCCCCTCTGAGTAAATCTTGCCAACAAAACCTTAGGATAGGGTCACCATAAATTGCAGTTGAATTGAACAAACTTAATATTAAGAGTTCTGTGTTATTTCCTTTAAAAATAGTCCATAGTACCGAACATGTTCTTTCCACACATGGCCAATCTTCTCAGGTAACCTGCCTTCTGGTCACCTATCCGTCCTGGTGTATATGCTTTAGAGTGGCACTGAGGAAGTGGCACTAGGAATAATCCTTAGTCCGGGACCATTAAAAATTTAAAAATGTAGATCTCCTTTTAAAAAAATTTAAAAGCTTTTTAAAAACCACAATGGAACAAAATACATTTCTCTACTTTTGGGAGGAGGAAGGGGGAGGCAGAAGTAGAAGGAAAGTCTACTATAAGAGGCAGGGGGAAAAATATGTCAAAGATAATGTCTGGTCACTTCAGGACATGAGCTACGTCAGAGAAAAAAGGCTTACTTAGCTGCAGCTGAAAATAAATTATATGGTGCAGGATGAGGTATCATCATTCAGTAAAATATGACATTATTATTTTTGTTCATCATCAAGTCGCCTTTGACTTGTGATCATCCTGTGAATGCTCCAAGGTCCCTGATCATCAACAGCCTTACTCAGGTCTTGCAAATTCAAGACCTTGACTGAATCAATCCAGTTGCAGTGTCATCTCCCCACTGCCTACTTTTACTACTGCTTTCCACTCATTATAATCTTTTCCTATGAGTCACATCATCTCATAATATGTTCAAACTACAATAGTCTCAGTTTAGTCATTTTGGTTTCTAGTGCGAGTTCAGGCTTGACTATTTTTAAAAGCAATAAATACTCAAGTTCATATTTTTCCTAACCATCATGTGACTAGAGTTATCTGTATTTTTGTCTGCTTAAAAACCAAAAGTATTTTTAATGAGGCATATTATACAGTGAAACAAACAAGGATTCATGGAACATATGTGAACATACTAAGAAATATCTAACACCCTGAACTTCTCAGTTTTCTCAAAAGAAGGGGTGAAAGATAAAACATATGATGGACAGTGTGCACCCTCTAATGGTCAGATCTTGCAATTGTGTTTTCTACTTTAAAATTGACCGAACTGGATGGATAGCAACCACCATCTCATGTAATGTGGAGAGAAGGCAGGAGGGAGGGGTAAAGAATACTAATACCAATACAAAGTGTGAGAGAGGGCAAGAAAGAGGGAGTTGCTGAGAACAAGTTGTCTTAGGGCTCTAGAGAATGAGGAGCACATGTTAAGTCAAGAAAGGTTTAGACTACAGGTGGGAATCACGCCATTCTCCAGAACTTGTTGGACTGAAATTCCCACCATTGGGTATGTTATCAAGGGGGGAAGTTTGATTGCAGTCAAACAAGATATGGAAGCCCACTTGATTCTAACCCTTGCTTTTAGATGAAACAGGTCACAGTGGTAAGGCATTTGCTTTTGAAGCGAAAGATGCCATAACCAACCTAATATGTAGCCAGAGAAAGCAGAAAATATGGTTTGAATTAATTTGTTCTGCCTTGTTCTGAATCAGACTATTTTTCAGCCCAGTGCCACCTGCTGCAGCTGGTGGTACTGAAGCTCAAGAGTCTTTATCAGGGAGCTGAACCCAGGCCCTCTATGCATGCAAAACATGTATACTACCACTGAGTGATGGTGGCCTCTCTGCTTTCCCATGCTCTAAAAGCACCCTGAGACAACACATGCAAAACACAATTGTATAAATCCAATACTTCCTCCAGAATTCCTATTCCAGTTCAGTTGAGCAATGGGGTTCAAAGTGTCTTTAGATGGGTCATTGTTCCTCTGCCTTGACTGCTTACATACTGTATAAGATAGATAAACAAGGACTGGCCTCATGATGTTGCTCTGCTTATAAACCAGACAGAAATATTTGCACCTCTGCCCAGTCAGACTCCAAAAGCTTAACTTGAATAATAACAATATTTTGCATCTCCTTCTGAACTAAAACAATGGAATTGTTCATTTTTATTAATAAGTTAATTGACGTATTTCTGCCCTGCCCTATTTCCAAAAGATCTCAGTACAACCACTATTTATTTATTTATTTATTGACATAGAGACACAATTAATACATGAATAATTGTTCTAAACAAATGGGCTGGTTTTAAATATGACTATTTAAGTATACTGACTAATATATTGTTCATTTCTTTTGAAAAGCCATCAAGTAAATCCCATAAATGGATATAAATAAGGCCTAGAATGGATTGTAGCTCTGTTCCCGTCCATTTCTCTGTTCTTGTTGATCAAATAGATCTGTCTGCTCATGTTCTCCTGCTTGCTGACATTAGAAGAGGAACCTAGGATTGTTTCACCCTGTTTTTAGGCATCTTTAAAAAGTAACCTAATGTGTTTTTAAAATGTTTTAAACTTTGTATTGTCTTAATTGGTTTTTATTTGTTCATCACCTTGGGAGTCCTTGTGGGCCGGGAGGCGATACAGAAATACTTAAAATAAATAAATAAATTCTTGCGCAATTTCCCTTTTAATCACAGAAAAAGTGTGCTATGAGGAATCATTGTGACATATGTCTTTGAGACATACGTTATGTTTATTCTTGCTTGACTGGGGGTGATGGGAGCTATACTCAACATTTTGGGAAAATGGCAGGTTGATGAAGGCTGTCCCAGATTAATTTATTTTCTCTGTGAATTAGCAAAGCATAGAATTACTAACCTGAGCCATGTGGGTTTTGGATGGATGTGTGTGTGTGTGTGTGTTTGTGTGTGTGTGTGAGAGAGAGAGAGAGAGAGAGAGAGAACGAGATCTAATTCATAAGTATTTTCACTGCACAGATGAAATAGGCAAGTTTTGTCTGGATAACTTTTTAGTAGATTATTTTCTGAGCAGAGCTTTGTACTTACAAATTTACATATGACTTGAAGAGGAAGGTAAGTAGCACAGTGGATTTCAGCACAAAACCAACACAATGGATTTCCCCTTGCTCCATTTCATGGCCATACTTTCTATCATGTCCTGGATTACAGGCGGGAAAGAGAGATGCCTGCTGGACATGCCATGGCTGCAATCCCACAAGCAGTTTTCCCTAATAGCACTGGAGTTTTGCCAGTTTTGCTTTGCCCCTTTGGGATTCCAGTTCTTTGAGTGAGGAGGGGGTAATTCAGAACTTAACTAATGTCTGCTCGGCTGTTTGTTCGCACACAGGGAGCACAAACTGCCTACATGGGCAACTCACTCATTTGCTAACTGTAGCTATGCTTGTTGCTTCCTAACTGGAGCCACTCATTGTGACAGAAAGAGCCATTTATGGCTGCATCCACATTGCAGAAATAATTAAATTTGACACCATTCTAACTGTCATGGTTCATTGCTATGGATTTCTGGGAACTGTTGTTTTGTGAGACATTTAGCCTTCTCTGACAGAGAGTTCTGGTGCCACAACAAACTACAGTTCCTAGAATTGCATGGCATTGAACCAGGGAAGTTAAAGTGGTGTTAAGCTGTATTATTTCTTCAAGTTGTGTTAGTATCATTCTAGTGCAAGGGGAGTGATACATTTTTTCTCAAGTTTGACTTACTCTCACCTGAACATGGATCATTATTAATAATGGGGCCTTGCTGTGCATATACTCCACACTTTTACTAATTTGAGTTATTTCAGCTTTTCCTGATGTAGTTTCCTCTGGATATTTTGGCTGAAACTACCATCAATTTCCGCTGTCAAGGTCCTAGTTTAAAAATGATCAGTGCTTTGAACGTTTCCATTTTTAGGTGCTCCGTCATTCTCTCTGTGTGTATGCATGGGCACAAGTGCATGCATGCCCAAGTACTGTACCTTCAAACTGGCTGTCAATTTATGAAAATCCCATATAGGGTTTTCTTAGGCAAGGAATACATAGAGGTGGTTGTTACTGCCTTCCTCTGAATCTGATATTCCCTTCCTTCCTAGAACTAAATAGGCCTGAAACTGCTTAACTTTCAAGTTCAAAAGTGATTTGGTGCCTTCAGGGTATTCATTTTCCCCCACCTGCAGCCCCAGCTAGCAGGATCAGTGATCATACTGGTGAAGCAAGTGTGAGAGTTGTAGTCCAAAAAGTAACCCCCCCACACACACTTTGGAATTGCAGTCCAATGCATCTGAAAAGCATAACACTGGGGAAGGCTCCCTTGGACATTCCACTCATACAGCCATGAGTCCTGTATTTCCACCCTAAACTGGGAATTTCTGTAAGATGGAAGGCATCTGGGGGAGGGGGGTAGTTTACAAGGGCAATGCTGATATAATACTGCCTGCTCACCAATGGTTTGGTACCCTGAACCACTTAGGAGACTCCTCCCCTGTCTTTCACAGTTTGATATACAGTTAGGGATGCCATATCCCGCCTGTAGGCGGGACATTCCATGTTTGGGTGGTGCCATCCCGGTCCCGGTCCGGTTTGGCGCCAAATCTCGTTTGGATTTCTGTAATGCGCTCTACATGGGGCAACCTTTGTACCATGCCCGGAAGCTTCAATTAGTACAGAATTTGGCAGCAAGGTCGGTCACTGGATGCTCCAGGACCAGACATGTAACACCTATCCTGCAAGATCTACATTGGCTGCCTATTAGCTTCCGGGTGCAATACAAGGTGTTGGTTATCACCTATAAAGCCCTAAATGGCTTGGGCCCAGGGTACTTGGAGAACCGCCTCTCCCCATATAATCCGCCCCGCACACTCAGATCAGCTGGGAAGCACTTGTTGACAGTCCCAGATTCTAAATACGCCACAACATCGCGTAGAGCCTATTCCATCTCGGCTCCTTTGCTCTGGAACGCACTTCCCAGTGAGCTCCGCTCGGCCACCTCCCTTGAGCGGTTCAGGAAGGAATTAAAAACCTTCCTATTCCAAACAGCTTTCCCCTAATTTTCTCCCTTTGTAGCCTCCTTCCTCCCCCTCACCATTATTATCTTTGTTGTAAACATCTTATGCTAGTTGGATATTGCTATTGTGATTTTAATGTATAATT
>NC_056522.1:263113958-263129882 GCF_019175285.1 Sceloporus undulatus
GCTGTTACTGTGTATTGTGTTTTTACTCTGTAACTGTTATTGTTGTAACCCGCCTTGATCTACGGAAAGGCGGGCTATAAATAAATATTTTTTTTATTATTTATTATTGTTATTATTAAAACCGGGACGGCACCACCTGCGGCCACCTCTGCCCCCGTGCCAGTCGCGGAGTCCTCCAAGGCTTTGCCGAGGCCTGGGAGGAGGAGGAGGCCGCTTGCCACCGCAGCGATGGCCGCGATGATGGGTGGCCCCCGCGCCCCTTCCTGGCCTGAGAGGAGGCCCAGGCTTCCTCCCAAGCCGGGGAGGAGGACAAGGTTTAAAAATGTAGGACCTTTTTTAAAATTTCCTGGCCAGGAAATTAAAAAAAAAAGGTTCTACATTTTTAAACCTTGTCCTACATTTGTCCCGGTTTGGAGGTCCTCAGGTATGGCAACCCTATATACAGTACTCTATGTTTATTGCTAATAATGGTTTCCAAATACAGTTTGTTGAAAACTATGGATTTGTCAAAAACAGCCTAAATACCTTGAAGGCACCAGATTCCATTGTATCTAAAAAACTAAGCATGGTCAGTCTGGGTTTATACTTTGATGAGGGACCACCAAGGAATACCAGGTGCTGTAGGCTAGTGCTATTATTTTTCCCCCAATATACCAGAAACTGGCACCATATTTGTGCCCATTGGATACAATTGGTTCTTTCTTTCCTGAAAACTCTGCTGGGACTGGCAGTCAGCAGCTTGGAGACTGGCAGTGGCCCAGGGACCACCACCTACTACTTCAGGCTGTTTCAGAGAATGGCAAACCACTACTGAGTATTCTTTAACTACGAAAACCTCTTCAATTCATGAGGTTACCATAAGTCCACAGGCAACTTGAAGGCATGCCCATATACACAGAGGTTAGTCAAAACCAGGCAGCCAGTCAACAACAGCTTCAAGGCAGAAAGCACACTTACTGCAGTTAGGTCCAAAACTGGAAATGAGGTGTGGGAAGAGGAGAGGAGGAGGTCTTGCAGACCTGTTGGGTGCTTGGTTTGCTAAAGAAAATGATTTCATTTGGCACTTTGGAAGCAATATCTCTGCACTAAGAAAGTATGTGGGAGTGAGAGTATGGAAGAAAGGAAGAACAATAAAAAAGTACAAAATAATTCATTTTAAAAAGTTAAACGACAGTGTTTCTTGTATCGTAGATACATCTGGAAATAGTTTCCAGGTTTGAAATACCAAGTATGTTTTAACTGTACCCAGGGTTTAGAAGCAAACATATATCATTCATCTATTTAACTTAAATTGTGCCAGTTCACCTCCCTACATGTGGAAAAGGCAACTTGCTGGCCACTGGAGGAAACAGCACATTGGAACAGACAGATGGACTTTGGAGCTGGCTTAGCATGACTGATCCTGGATACTTATAAGTGATAACCACAACAAAATGTAGCAGTACATTTGTCTGTGCTCTGGGACAGGATTTTTTTGTTGTTGCTAACCAGTCAGTCATTCCATCCCTCAAACCAGCTATACTATCCTATGCTAGAGATGAAGGACCTTTGGTCCTTCAAATATTTCAGACTGCAACACCCACAATCCCTACCTTTAGCCATGCTGAATAGGGCTAATGGAAGTTGTAGGCCACAACATGTAGGCTAAATTTTTCCCACCCTTCCTCTAAGTTATGTCTTCTGTTGGCCTTACTAAATCCTTTCTCTAATCCTGACTGTGTAGGGGTAAGGCAGGGGTGAGGGAGGGAAGAGAAATTTCCCATTCTGATATAGATTATTATTTCTGTCTGTATGTACACAGAGAATCATTTAAAAACATCCTTACATGAGCTGGAAATACATCAGAATTACTAAGTGCTGGTCTACCAAAGATATGTAATGAGATGGTAGACAGAAAGTCTGCTTTGATAATGACTCTGGTGGCTGACTTGAGGGGGTGGGAGAAGACTCACCACACATCAATGATCTACCTGCAACAGCAGTGTATCAGGGAAGGCATGCACTCGAAGAAAGATTGCTGCCCTTTTTTATTTTAAAAAATATACTTCTGTTTCTTGCCTTCAAAGAAGTGGAAACATGATTTTGTGAGGGTTTGTTCCTCCCCTGTTATACTATTTGTGCAAAGTGGATTGCTCACATAAGCTGCTCTATTCTCAAGTCAACCAGCTCCCTGTCAATCGAATTTTATTTTACCTGACAACTACACTGATTTGCACTTTACAATAAATCAAAACACAACAATAATATCCAAACCAGTAGAAAATTAAATTACTGCCAACAGGACCAAGAACAGCCTTAGCATAAAACCAGAAAAAGCATCAGATCAAAATACTGAAGAGTTTTTAAAGGCCTGAGGAAATAAAAATGCATTTACTATGTTCAGAAGAGACATCAGGCTTGGTTTCAGATGAGTTTCCCCATGGTGAGCATTCCATAACCGGTTTAAAATGCTGAGCAATAAGCTCCTAAGTCTACAGAAGTTTATGCTACAATCTTCTTTCTTTCAGTTAGTCTCAAAGGTGCCAGAATCCCTTTGTGTACTGGTCCAAATGTAACTATGTCTTTGAATTCTTACTTGGGAATATTCACGCAAGAGAAGGAAATCCTCCTGGTATCCTGGTCCTAGGTTGTTATGGTTTTCAAGGATAAAACACACACTCAAGTTTTTTTGACAATAGACTGGAAACCAGCTCAGTTCATTCAAGGCTGTCAAGATGCTGATACATGGGAGGGTTAGCCTGGTCATCAGGCAGAGTGAAGCAGGTAGCTTCAGGTAGCTGGAGACTGAAAGGATACGTTGTGTATGTTATACAGCCTGCCACACTCCTCCTAAAATAGCCTACTAGTCTCATGTGTTGTAAAAGACACAGTCCCACCATTACTACTGAAATGAAATTAAATTGCCAGTGGACATCTTCCACCCAGGGAATGTGAATTTTTGTGAGGGTTTCATCTTATCCATTGCTTCAAGAAGCAAACTGTCTTGGATCAACCCAGACAGATTCCACGAGGCACAAAGTTATGCGGTGTCTACCAGTCAATAATTCTTCCTTGTTGCCCCTGTCTGCCTGGGCAACGGTGAGGCTTGCAAAGCCTCTGTGAGAACTGAAGGAAAGTTCCAGGGACAGGCTGAAGCTTTTGTCCCTCAGAAATGTCAGTCACTCAGAGCCTGGAGGAGAGTTTTAGCAGCACCATAGCAGCAGCTTAACAGGAAAGGTTAGGGAAGGTGTGCGATCAAATCAAAGAAGAACAGCACCCTGTCAAAAGCAATTACTTCATTGTTTCCTTCCAGGGAGCCAGAGAGATGTATGTGGAGCAGCAAAGTGGCTGACGTAGAAATGGGAGAGGGCAGCAGCAGACTGAGGGAAAGCAAAGCAAAACCACCTCTGTGCCCTCAATCAGGTGCTCGGTGCTTAGTGACATTGCAGGCTTTTGTACACATCTGAGCCTGCAATCTTGGAGGATTTCAATTAAGCTCATCCCATACTCCTTTCTCCTTATGCCATAGTCCTTACTAAGTTTAATTATAATAATGACTGAAATATGGCTAGATGAGAACTTACATAAACCAACTGAATAAGCTAAATGAGTTTTTTTTTTAAAAAAATTAAGTGGCTCTATCAAAGCCAGGCAAGAAAAGGAGGAGACTTGATAGACATTTGAAGTGTGCAGTCAGTGAAGGAAATTAAATCAGAGAAAATGGTCTACAAAGAGCCCTGTTTGGGGGTCGCGTGTTGTGACATTGCCATAGGGTAGCTTATACAAGGGAGCACCCACCCTCAGGTTAACTTCATAACACTGACAAACACAGTCTGCTATTAACAAGCAGACTGCACTCACGATGATTGCTCACAAATCCTTTCCTCACCCCACACTGTTCTTCCCTATCAAGAAGGTTATTCTGGGCAAGTAGAGGTGATGGAGGCAACAGAAACAGGCATATCCATTGCCTGCAGAGTCTCTTTTTGGATAGCAGGAGAGGCTGGGACTACTCATCCCATAATCCCCAGGGAATAACTTCTTGAGTTTCTAGAACATACAGTTCAAGTTCTCTTCATCGTCATCTATATAATGTCACAATGCAATGGGTTATATTCAGGACAGGAACATTTGCTGTCAAAATTGCCTTTGCTTCAGAGCCTGAGAAAGTTGCTTTGGGACTACCATTCCCAAAATCCCCAAGATAGCTTGGCCCCTGGGTGTTGTAGCATCCCCCCCCCCCAACAAAATAAACCCTTCCCAAGTTCTGCTGTGTAATCCTTTTCAGCTGTTAAGGGAGGTGGAGGCTGTGGGGCTGCCAAGTACTTTTCTCTCCTAAATATTTTCTC
The DNA here is from genome assembly GCF_019175285.1 of Sceloporus undulatus. NCBI lineage: Eukaryota > Metazoa > Chordata > Lepidosauria > Squamata > Phrynosomatidae > Sceloporus > Sceloporus undulatus. The sequence continues at coordinate 263,118,287 of NC_056522.1, forward strand.
ACATAAAATTCTCAAGCCTCTTTCAGGGTGAGTAACTCATTACTAGTGGTTGGCATCCCCAATGATGTTTGTGCCTCATTGTACTACTCCAGGCTGCAATCATGTCTGAATGTCCCCATGTACAAAAACAAACAAAAACATCTTCACATGTGAAGGAGACGCTTTTAGCCTAGTCTGCTCTACAACCTGGCTAGCTTGCTTGTGTATTGAGGTGTTTTTTTTTTAAGTGATAGGACATGGAGATAAGCTTTTTCTCATAACTTGAAGTACAGTCCATGAAGAGATACATGAATAAGGCAATTCTGATTGTGTTAATAGCTATTCTACATTACAGTCCTAAACTGGTTAATTAGTAATTACCTTTCTAAATGAAGACTTGGAAAAAGTCATGTTACTATGGAGAAGGGACAAGAGAGCTCCAAAACAAGGTTCTCAGAAATATCAGTCTGTCTAAAACAAATCAACTGAATTTTTCACAGAGGTTTACTGCACAGTGCATAACTAACTGCACTGATTCTCAGTTTGCTTCTGGGCTCAGTTCAGTGTGCTGACATTGCTTCTGGGCCCAATTCAATGTGTTGACATTGACCTATCAAGCTCTAATTAACTGGGGACATTTAGATTAGGATTCTAAATCCTCAGCTTTTGTCCTCTCATGCAATGATGAAGAATTATAGTAATGTTCTCCTTGCTGCAGGAGAATAGAAATATTTCTCCACAGTATTCTTCCCATATCCAAACACCCCAAAAAGGTTGCGGAAGATTTATTCTGCTGGAAAAAACACATGGGGGAAACTGTTTTCTGTACAAGATAGCCATTTTTTGCACAGAGAACAGAATATTTGCACCAAAAAACCAGGGTATTTTTTTCCAGCAAAAGGTTTCCCCTGCAGCTAGGGTTGCCATAGCAGAGGACCTCCGAACCGGGACAAATGTAGGACAAAGTTCAAAAATGTAGGACATTTTTTTTAAAAATTTCCTGGCCAGGAAATTAAAAAAAAAAAAGGTCCTACATTTTTGAAGCTTGTCCTCCTTCTCCTTCCCGGCTTGGGAGGAAGCCTCCGGCTGCTCCCAGGCCAGGAAGGAGCGTGGGGGCCGCCTGTCATCACGGCCATCGCCGCGGTGGCAAGCGGCCTCCTCCTCGGCCTCGCAGAGGCCTTGGAGGACCCCACAGCCGGAGCTCCGACCGCAGAGCCGCTTCCAGGGCCTCCGGAGAGGCCTGGGAGAGCTTCTCCCAAGCCCCAGAGGCCCTGGAAGAGTGCTCCGGAGGGGCCTGGGAGAGCTTCTCCCAAGCCCCAGCCTCCAGGCCCTCGCTGGAAGGGGGGTGTCCCGGGGGCGGTCCCGGGGGCCCCAAACCGGGAAAGTCCCGCCCCCAGGCGGGATATGGCAAGCCTACCTGCAGCACTTCAAAATGCTCAACCCCTGGTAGAGAATTGTATAAAATTCTCACCACTCTATTAGTCTGCCTAACAGGGTTTCCTGACTGTTCCCGTTTTTTGACCAGGGGATAAATAAATATTCTTTCTATCTCTGATCTGGACTACTGCCTCCAAAAAGTGTTCATTACTCAGGCCAAAATCTGAGGCTGTAGTTCAGGTGTCGGCAAAGTGCCAGCTGCAGGCTGCCTGCCTGAAGCCCAGAGGACCATTTGTGTGATCCCCACCAGGGAACAACATTATTTTGCTCCAAAATGCCCCCAAATGCCCTATACATGGCACTGAAGGCATATTACCACATTTTAACCAAATTTCGAACCAGCATAGGGCCTTGTTAAAATAATTTTTAAAAAAACAACAGGAAGTCAAGTTATTTACTTTCTGTTATTAAAAAAAAGCCTTCTCCTGCACCATAAATACCCCAGGGAGAACTGAAAACATGGTAAAATATACCCTGTACCATCTAGAGGGCATTTGAAGTAGAATTTGGGTTTTTTTCTCCCAGTGATAGTATAGTCCTCCAAGGTCTTGGGGTCTAATGGGTTTGTGCAGACCGGCTGGAAAGGCCAGCCTGGGGGAGGAATCAGAGCGTGGTGTCCACATGATGCACTCCTCCATTCCACCCCAGACCAGCGCATGGTGTCACAGCACTCCTCTGGTGCTGCGTCTGGATGACACAGTGCCAAAAAAGTGCCATAAAGATGCAGCACTGGCACCTACATTGCTCTTTCCAAGGCGCAAAAAAGAGCTGCCTTTTGTGGCTCCTTTTTGCACTGCAGAAAGGCCAGATCAGGGCAGTGATGTGTGGTTGCCGCAGCCCCAATCTGGCTCTAAAAGGAGTGGTCTGCAGCCCCAATGTGGCCCTGTGGTCTTACATAGTTGCTTACCCCTTCTCTAGACACTAGAGTCTAGTCCATGTTCTTCAGCACCACAAACAGAGGTTGGTTGCGGGGGATGTGAATATATAAAAAAGACCATGTCTTTCAGTCACAGCACCACAGTTTGGGAAAAACCCTTCCATTTATGATCTCCTCCCTCAATCACTGGGTGATGGAAACCTTTCTGTTCGGGAGGACCTGAATAAATGCACATCAGTATTCTGCTTCTGTCAATCTGCTGGTGTAATGGGATGGTACAGTGGTGCCTCGGGATACGAAATGATCGGGTTACGAAATTTCCGGGATACGAAAAAGTTGGATTGGCAAAAACTGTTTCGGGTTACGAAATATTTTTCGGGTTACGAAATTCATTTCGGCGCGAAATTCAAATGCTGCAAAGTGCAGCTATAGGCTTTCCAGTGCTAACGGAAAAGTGTTTCGGGTTACGAAATTTTCGGGTTACGAAAGGAATGGCGGAACGAATTAATTTCGTAACCCGAGGCACCACTGTATTGCCAATATTGATCTGATGTTCTTCTTTGTTCTGTGTTTCTTTTTAAAAAGTATTTCATCTGGTTTTCCCTTTTCTTCACTTGGTTTTTATATAACCATCCTATTATTAGTCATTAGATAGGGGCACCAGGCCAAGACTGAGAAATACAGTAACTTGCTGTAACTGTAAGATTTGCATCTCCATCTCAATGCCTTTGATAGCATCCTTGGTTCAAGGGTGTAGCTATGGGGGCCAAAATGAAGGCACTGCCCCCCAAGGGGAAATTTTGCCTCTCCAGTGAAAGATTCCTTCAATCCCCAGTTTTCTAGCATTGTAGTAATTTAAAACTTCAGCTGAGCATTTAGAAATACAGTTCAGACATCCAAAGAATGGGGGCAAGCAATGTGATCAAGGGAATGCAAACACCACAAATAGGAAATGAATTTCAATGTCTTATTTTCTGCAATGCTAGAGGTGTGTGTGTGTGTGTGAATAAAATTTCAATTGAGGGACAAAATTCTCATTTGAAAAGGCAGTGTCCCCATTTTCCTCTCCCCGCCACACCAATAGCTACACCTCTGCATATTGTTCATTTGTGGATGAAGGATGAAGTGGATGAAGACTTATATTTAGCAAAAGAAATACTATTTGAAACTTCAGAATATAATATTTGGTGGCCATTTCAGAAGTCCTTTTTCCAGCGTTAGACATCATTATGCAAAGGGATCTTGCAGCACCTTTGAGAGAAACTCTGCGAAAGTTGTAGTATGAGGTTTCGTAGACTTGGTCTCCTTTCTCAGATGTAAATCTGACTAACACAGCTAAGCCTCTGAATTCAGACATCATTATAGCTGATCACATGTTTTTGCTGTCTCAAGGCATTTTATTCTGCCACATAGGATGTTATCACACGGGGGAAATTGGAAGGATAATGCAGTGTGATCCTGGGTGCAATCATGTGGATTCACTTTTTTGCGCAAGAGGTTATTACACGTAATTGAAGTCAATACTAAGTCAATTCAAACCCAATCCAGGGTCAACCAAGAGATGTGTAAATTTGGGGAAATATAGAATTTACAAATCCTGTTCCACATCAAAGTTGCGTTCAATTCGAATTTGGCAGGTATGTGTTATTATCTATTGTTTTATATGTATTTTGTTATTATCCTGTAGAATGTACACCATTGGCAGGTTTCATTTTTATTGATTTTTTTATTGTATGTACAGCACTGTGTAAATCTACAGCACTATATAAATAAAGTTTAATAATAATAATAATAATATGGTATGGAATGCATGTCTCGGTCACCCTTAGATTAATAATAATAATAATAATATAATTTATTTATAGCCCGCTTTTCCAGGGTAGATCAAAGCGGGTTACAACAAAGCAAAAGGGAATACAAAACAGAATACAAAACATACAATATAAACATCATAAAAACAGCTCATTATGTTAAAACACTATAAAAATACGAGCAGCATAAAAAACCAGAAAAAACAAACTAGCTGAATGAGACCATTGTATAACAGGGGAGAACAGCATGAAGTCAGGACACATGGGGGAAAGCTTGTCGGAAGAAAAAGATCTTTAGTTCCTTCCTAAAGAGATCAAGAGAGGTGACGGAGCAGAGCTCATCGGGAAGAGAGTTCCAAAGCTGCGGGGCCGAGATGGAAAACGCCCTTTGTGCAGTCAAGGTGTATTTTGACTTAGGAACCCTTAACAAGTGCTTCCCGGCCGATCTGAGAGTGCGGGGCGGATTATATGGGGAGAGGCGGTCCTCCAAGTACCCTGGGCCCAAGCCATTTAGGGCTTTATAGGTCATAACCAACACCTTGTATTGCACCTGGAAGCTAATAGGCAGCCAATGTAGATCTTGCAGGATAGGTGTTATATGGCTGGTCCTGGAGCATCCAGTGACCAACCTTGCTGCCATATTCTGTACTAATTGAAGCTTCCGGGCATGGTACAAAGGTTGCCCCATGTAGAGCGCATTACAGAAATCCAACCGAGAGGTTACCAGAGCATGTACCACCGTTTCAAGGTCCCCCCGGCCCAGGTAGGGTCGCAGCTGGTGTTTCAGCCGAAGCTGATAACAGGTGCTCGGGACTGTCGCATCCACCTGAGATGTAAGGTGGAGCGACGAATCCAGAAGCACCCCCAGACTGCGAACTGAGTCCTCCAGGGGAAGCGTGACCCTATTTAGGACAGGTGGACAAACTTCCATCCCCGGGCCCGGGGAACCTATCACGAGCACTTCCGTTTTCTCTGGATTCAGACTGAGTCTGTTTTCCCTCATCCAGCCCATTACCAACTCCAGACAGGCATTTAGAGGAGAGATGCCATCCCTAGTCACTGCATCAGTTGGAGACACGGAGAAACATAGTTGGGTGTCATCAGCGTACACTGCTCCCTCGGGTTACGAAATTAATTCGTTCCGCGGCCGCTTTCGTAACCCGAAAAGCCTTCGTAAGCCGAAATGCCATAGGCGCTAATGGGGAAAAGCCGCGATTCCGTGCGAAAAAGCCGAAAAAAGCACCAAAAATTTTTTCGTAACCCGAAAAACATTCGTAACCCGGAACAATTATTTCCTATGGGATTTTTTCGTATCCCGGAAATTTCGTAACCTGGGTATTTCGTATCCCGAGGTACCACTGTACTGATAACACCATGCCCCATGCCTCTGGATGATCTCTCCCAGCGGTTTCATGTAAATGTTGAATAGCATGGGGGACAGAATGGCTCCTTGAGGGACACCAGATGTAAGCGCCCTCCAGCTGCACCATCTGGAATCTGCCCGAGAGGTAGGAACAGAACCACTGGAGCGCAGTGCCCCCGATACCTAACTCCCTCAGGCATTCCAGAAGGATACCATGGTCAATGGTATCGAAAGCCGCTGAGATGTCCAAAAGCACTAACAGGGACATGCTACCCCTGTCCATGCTCAGACGGAGATCATTGACCAGGGCGACCATGGCAGTCTCAACTCCATAGCCCACCTGGAAGCCAGTTTGAAATGGGTCTAGAAAATCCGTTTCGTCCAAGATCACTTGAAGCTGGAAGGCAACCGCCCTCTCGATCACCTTCCCCAAAAAAGGCAGCAGCAAAACAGGCCGATAATTATTCTGAATCAGGGGTTCTAGGGAGGGCTTTTTTAGCAGTGGTTTTACAATGGCCAATTTTAAGCTAGATCGAAACCGCCCTTCCCCAAAAGATGAATTGATTATGCAGCGCAACATAAAAATTACGGCCGTCCCCCCCCTGAGCTGCCAGCCATGAGGGACAGGAATCGAGAGAGCAGGCTGTCTTCCTAACACTTCGAAGAATCTTGTCCACTTCCTCAGTACTCACAGACTCAAAATGATCCAGTCTAACAAAGTCCATGGAAGCTCTGGAGACCTCTACTCTGGATTCTGAAGTAATACTGGCGTCGAGATCAGCCCTTATCCGAGAGATTTTATCCGCAAAGAAGTTGTTAAACTCGTCACAGCAGGCTTTGGATGGTTCCAGAATAGGGTTCAGGGAGGGGGGTAGTTGAGTAAGCTCCCTCACTACCCTGAACAGCTCTGCCGGACGCGACTCCGCGGATGCAATACGTGCAGCATAGAACAAGTGCTTTGCTGCACATATTGCCACTCCGTAGGCCTTCAAATGGGACTCTAGGAGTGCCTTATCGGCTAAGTGCTGATGTCTTCGGCAGTTGCGCTCTAGTCGTTGCACAGCCCGCTTCCTTTCCCTGAGATCTTCCGCATACCAGGGTTGTTTTTTGGAAGCGGGCCGGAAAGGACGCTTGGGAGCAATACTGTGTATAGCCCTGGAGAAATCTATATCCCAGGTGTTAGTCAGGGCATCAACAGAATCGCCGTCAGTTCCAACCATATACCCCTCTAGAGCTTCTTGGAACCTTTTGGGTTCCATCAGCCTTCAAGGGTGGACCATCCTAATAGGTCCACCACCCCCAGGAGGGAATTGGATAGATGCCTTGAAGCTAGCCTCGACCAGGAAATGGTCTGTCCATGACAGGGCAGAGACATTAGTTACCTCTGCCCACGGAGTCTCCATGTCCGTACAAAAGACGACATCGAGTGTATTACCAGCAGAATACGTAGGCTCTGAGACCAGTTGGGACAGGCCCATGGCAGTCATGGTAGCCATGAACTCCCAAGCCGCACCAGATGGACCATTGCTGGCCTCGACGGGGATGTTGAGGTCCCCCAGGACAAGAAGCCTAGGGGACTCCAGCACCAGCTCCGAGACCAGGGACTGTGTCAGCTCGGCCAGGGAGTCTGTTAGCGCATGGGGTGGCCGGTAGACCAACAGAATCCCTAGACTGTCCCTAGCCTTCAGGGTCAAGTAAATACACTCAATAAAGTCAGTTTGTCGGACATGGTTCCTGGTCAAGGAAAGAGCGTTCTTATGGATCAAGGCAACACTCCCCCTGCCGCCCACCTAACCTGGTCTGGTCCTTAACTGAGTACCCAGCTGGAAGGGTCTGTGCCCACACTGCTTCGCTTTCAGGCCCAAGCCAGGTCTCAGTAATGCAAGCCAGGTCACAGCTCTTATCCTGAATAAGGTCGTAAATAATGTGGGTCTTATTCCTTACAGACCTGGCATTGCACAGGAGCAGAGACAGGGTTTGTGGTACAGTTGGACTGACCCTCAGATCTCTTTGGTTAGGAGAGTGGAAGGAAGCAGAGATAGATATTACGTATCGATCTCGCCTTCCCTTCCGATAAGTCTCCACTCCTACCGCTATATCTCCCCCTGTCCCACACTACTCCAATAGATGCTCCGCTTAAACCATCACAATCATCCGCCATGTGAACACATCCCATATCCGAGAAATCTCCCCACAACAATGCAATAACGCTGCAGCAGAGGATGACTACCATACAAGTCATTCCTCTTGCTGCAGACACAGCTAGCAAGATCCCACCCCTGTCCCTTCTGCGCCACTGCACAGTTGCGCTGCTGCGGCGCTGAGATGGATTCAGCCAGTGGCGTCCACTGGAAATGTGCAGCTGCGCAGGGTCTTAAAGTGCATAGGGTCGCTGCGGCAGCAGCGCAGCAGCAGCAACAACAGCAACAGTCCGGAGGGAGCCCTTAGTTGGGGGCGGGACAAAAAGGTCACAGGCAAGCCTGGCTTTATAGAATGCAGCTGCCACCGGCACTCCCTCCTCGCCTTCCCCAGGTGTTCCTCAGGCTTCCCTAGATTACTTACAATTCCCAAGCTCTTTTGCCCAGAGGGGAGGGAATGCTCTGGCCTCCCCAAAAAGTTAAAAGACTGGCACCAAAGTCTGCCTTTCCTCCCTCCCTTCGAGTGTGGGGGGCTTTTCTCTCCTCTTCGAGTACTACTGGAACTGTTTTGGGGATGAAGCAGCCCTCCCCACAGAGACACACACACACTGCCTGCCTGCCTCCCTCTCTCCTCCTCTCTGCCCTTTCCGGCTCTTTCCCTTTGCAAACTCATCCTCTCCAAATGGAGGGAAGGGATTGGCTAGGGCTCTCTCTTTCTCTCATGCGACCCTGTCACAGGGTTTTCATGGCAGGTTTATTCAGATGGGGTTTGCCATTGCCTTTTTCTGAAGAGGCTGAGAGAGTGTGACTTGCACCAGGTTACCCAGTGGGATTCGATCCCTGCCTTCTAGAGACATAGTCCAATGTTCAAACCAAGCACAAGGTTGCTTTGGACTGGTTTTGAACTGGTGAATTGCCTAAATAATGTGAAAAAAGGGATAATGAATGAACAAATAATGTAAACTGCCTAAATAACGCGATATAAAGGGTAATGAATTAACAAATAATGTGAAACAAGGCAAAACCATGGAAACCAGAAGCATGTCTCGCCGGAAGTGTAAAAAGGTCATGATCTGATTCTGCGCTCACTACACATGTGGAGGGATGCTAATTTGAATACTAGACTACGAAGCTGTGTTCTTCTATGGTGTGATAACCATCCACGTACTTGTGTTCATTTCTGAATTGGCCCTACTTTCTTTTCTTTCGAAATTGAGAGATATTCCTCCTGTGTGATAACATCAATAGAGATGTTTGTCATAATAACTGAATTCAGAAATGCTAGCAAAGCTATAAAATCTAGTTCCACAGTAAACTGCCTTGATAGTATTCATGCTAGAGAAACAAATACATTTAGTAGGTAAGCACCTGTGTGTGAATGTGTGTGCATCTTCAGGTTGCTTGTTAACTTATGGTGATTTCATGGCTTTTTTTAAAGGCAAGGAATACTCAGAGGTGGTTTGCCAGTTCCTTCCTCTGAAATATAGCCTACAGCACCTGTACTAGTAGAAATTCAGTCTATGTCTGGAAACAGACCATGGGTTCATCCAGCATCATACAATGGGGTGGGGAAGTTGTTTTGTCAATTCTATTGGCAGAAGGATATCAGTGGATTTCACCCAACAATTCTAAGTGGAATAGTAGAGCCATTGTTGCATGCAGTTTGTATAAAGTTCTTGCTTCAAAAACCTGTTTGACCAGAGACACTAGAAGAGTGAAAGACTTCTCTGTTTGCTGCTTCCACCATTTCCCCAAAACAATTATCTAGCCCAAGCCCATGCCAGCAATTGCATGCAAGAATATATCAATTGTTTTATGTCTACTGTATATCTATGTTTATGAATAAAACTATAGTTATTAAATGTAAAATAGTGCATTTATTTAGAATGTATTTATTTACAGTTCTGTATACATTTTAGCTCCTACCTCAAAAATCTCATTTGCTACTTTTGATCTATCTTCTGAAATTGTGGAGTCTGATTTGGCTGACAGTGTCCTCACTGCCTGCTCCAATTGCAGGGCATGCAATCTTGATTTTGTGAGATGATTTTCCAGCTCTTGTATCTCCTTTTCAAAAGGAAAAATAAAAAGAGATGGGGCAAGATATTTAAATAAGAGCTTTGATAATAAAAGTAGTTCGCTTTTTTCCTGGCAGTACTCCTCTCTTAAAAATTCTTCCAAGGGTAATGCTTATTTTAAAATTATAATTATTTTGCAATATTACACTCATGTAAAATATAACTGTTCCTGGCAACCAAGATGAACCTGCAGGATCACATCATACCTTTCTTGAGTTCTTGAACTCAAGACTTCAGAACATTATTATCATATGATCTTATTATGCAATAAATCAAATAGGGTCCACACATATACATTCATACACAAACAAGTCTCACTGAATTAACTGGAGTGTGTGCAGGACTGTGCACTTAAATTTCACACAAATCCAGAAAATGAGTGATGATTTGGTCTATGAACACACTTCAAATTTCAACAAGGTGAATAAAATATTCAATCCTTTCCATCTGGATTAATGAATCTAGAATCTCTTATTACCAGTTACCCATATAATTATACAGTTTGCTATTGCATGCATCATGCTTCACTGTTCCTTTGCTCAGAAAGAAAGGGACAATTATAGATTAGCTCTCAGTGAGCCGGATAACCTGTGCCTGAACTGCACAATTTCAGATTGGGGGGATCACATAAAAAGGGGGGTGCCTCAGAGCTCCAAGGCAATTCATTAAAGTGACAACATTACCTGGCATGCTTTTGTGTGTGTGTGTGTGGGGGGGGTAACAAGTGCTTAATGGTACTCCCTTGTGATGCCACTCCCTAGCATCTAAGCGCTGGTTTCAGGATAATAAATAAAACAAAACAAATCTCTCCCCCCCCCAAAAACATCAATCCAATACTATTTTCCTCAAATCAACACCTTGTGTAAAAATAACAAAGGGTTTCCACAAGACTTTTGGCTATAGTCTGGTCCAATTTTCAGGATCGCAGTTTGTTGTGCTTGCAGAAGTTTGTGACACTTCAGCCTGCCAAAGTTGAACAGCATCTGCTAGTTATTCACCTTCTTGTGGTCACACTTCACAGCTTTTAGTTCATCGTTCAGTTGGTCTACTTCTTTCCGAAGGGCAATTTCAACTGGGCTTCTACAAAACAAACACAGAAAATAGACTTTTTTCATTTCTTAACTATGTCCAGAGAGAGAGAGATTGAGAGGGGGGGGGGGGGGGGGGGGGGGGGGGAGAAGAAGACGACTCCTATGACTACATTGGCCTTTTTGTACTCCCCTAATCCTCAAACAATAGGCATGCTGCTTGGGAAAGCCTGAGAGCTGTAATTCAAGATACCAGTACTAGTTTGATCTGAGCAAAGTTGATGGAAGATGCAGTCCAGCAAAATCTAGTTGGGTACATGCTTTCCAGACTTGCTCTAGGACTCTGAAAGGTGTACATTTGCTCCCTGGAAAGCTTAGGAATTTTTTGAAATCTGAGAAACCTAAGTACTGCAGAAATGGAAGTGATCCCAATGATCACATGGTCCAAATCACTGAAAAGGTAGGAAATTCACAGTGAAGGCATCTATGACCATAACAAATCTAAGCTCTGCTTAAAAGCCTCCAGTAAAGAGGAGTCCACCACTTTCCAGGATAGTCATCACTGATGACATGCAACACAGCTTGCCTTTGCCTAATTCATTTTGGGAACTTCTACATTTTAGAAAGGTTTAAAAGGTTTTGAAAAAGAAACTTTTTTTAAAAAAAAGTTTTTAATGCAGATTTTGCCCATGTGTGAATTTTAAAAAATTCGTTTCTCTTACATGTTGTTTAGTTAGAAAAGGCTTTGTAACTATTTTAAGTCCCATAGGGGACTGCTTTTCCCCACACCCAAGTTCCTTGGACCATCCATGGAAGCAGTCAAAGGAAAGGAAAGGAAAGCAAAGGAAAGGAAAGCAAAGGAAAGAAGACTCCCAGAATCCTCAG
>NC_056522.1:263129892-263149182 GCF_019175285.1 Sceloporus undulatus
CCTCTGGCCAGGTTGGCTGGCAGATTCTGGAAGTTGTCATCCAAAAAACATAATTTTTCTAGACTTTGTTTTGGCCATTTAGATAATAGCAGAGCAATAGCAGTTACATTTCTATACTGCTTGAACTAAGGAGTCTCTGGAAGTTGTCATCCAAAAACATAATTTTTCTAGACTTTGTTTTGGCCATTTAGATAATAGCAGTTACATTTCTATACTGCTTCATACTGAACTAAGTAGTCTCTAAGCAGTTTACAATGTGTAAGCTAATTGCCCCCAACAAGCTGGGTAGTCATTTTCGTGACCTTGGAAGGATGCTGAGCTGAGTCAACCCTGGAGCCCCTGGCTAGAATTGAACTCACAACCTTGTGGCTGTGAGTGAGTGGCTGCAGTACTGGCATTTAATCACAGCGCCACCAGGGCTCCTTTACAAGACAAAAATCTTTTCCTAAGTGTTTTTGAAATTTTTTCATTAGAATTGTTGCATTATTGGCTCATTAAATAAACATTTTTGATCTCAGAACATGGAAATAATGAGTTACACATGGCATAATTACTTCTAGTGAGTTACCTCTTGGGGTCCAAAAGTTACTTAGGCCCTAAACAGAAGCCGGGAGTGCGGCAACTGCACGTGCCTGGTCCCAATCCAGGCCACCACCACAGTCCTGGACCAAGCTGCCGGAAGAAGCAGATTCTATCCGTTCCTTCTTGGCCCAGTTCTTTTTGTTAAAGCAGCCTCAGTGCAGTTTCAGGGCACATTCGGGGTGTGTGTCATGTAAACAGCATGCCCCGAAAGCAGCTTGAAGCTGCGTTGTTTTGCCCACCTGTTTTGGGTTTTAGAGACATTTTGACATACATTTTCAAGTTTTATGCCACTCTCATATCAGTCTTAATGTTTTCTCTTTCCAAAAATACTACTAATAAAAGTAACAGAAAATTACAAAGCAGTACAACAATTAACAAGTTATTTGCTTCTTAGCATTGTAAATAAACATTGGTAACAGACGATTTACAAAGAAAGTAACCAGGAATGGGAATGAAATATTTTTTAAAATTAACTTCCCTAGCTCTGCTTGGACTTAGGTCACATCTGAACAGAACAAAAAATCAGTTTGACCACCATCTGTGCCACCAACAGTATTTCAACTGCAGAAAACTGCAGCTAATGTTTTTCACACCCAGAAACTGAGAGCCTGTGCAGACCAGCCATTAAAGCTGGCCTGGGGCAGAGTTAGGGCATGGCGCCCACACGATGCATGCCCCATTCTGCCCCCATGGCAGCGTGATGCCGTGCGGCACACAACATGGTGCGTAGCGTCACAGCACTCCTCTGGCACTGTGTTTAGATGATGCAGCACCAAAGGAGCTCTGTAAAGCTGTGGGACCAAAGGCTACGTTGCCCTTTACAGGGCACAAAAGGAGTTCCTTTTTGCACTTCCTTTTTTGCACCATGGAAAGGCCAGATCAGGCTCATGGCATGATGTTGCCACTACCCTAATCTGGCAAATAGGGAGGTGGCTGCAGGCCATCCTTTCAGGGGCAGTCTGCACAGCCCCTGAATCACTTTTTAATGTCTGCAAGTCAAACCAGAGTGAAAGTTACATGAGGAAGGGCTGATAAAAACACAAATTTGCAAAACTGGACTTTCTTTCACAGAGTGAGAAGGAGAACACAATTCCTAAAACAAGAACTATCATAATAACCAAGGGACTGAATAACTAAGGATGCCAGAATATAGTGATCTCCTCTCCTTGTTTCCCATTGAGCAGTTCAAAGGGGAACTTAGCCATAGCTGCATAGCACAGTATACATATCTATCTTGGAATCCTAGCCTAAAAGGGCAACTATTCTTACCACAGGCTCAGTGGTTCTTCTATGCCACTTGCAGTTCATTCATGTCCTGGGTCACCAGGTTTCAATAGGCAGTGACATGCTTTTGTTTCAGTTGGTGTCCCCACAGAGAGAGAATTGCATTGCTTGGCCAGGAACTCATGGAAGAAACTGTGAACCAAAGCATTCCCTTCCATGCTATGAAAGAAGGGTAGGGAAAGTATGGCTGTCACTGAGGCCTCCAAGAACCCTAGCCCCCAAGGTTTCTGAATTTTCTTTCCCCTTAAAATGTCTATCACACCCACTGGAAGGTGTGGGAGGCAATTTTGTCACATACATCCAGGGCCGGCTCTAGATATTTGGCCACCCTAGGCGAGAAATATTTTGCCCCTGCCCCGAGTAGCCCCTCAAAGTGTAGGAAAAATGTAGGACATGATGTAGGACAAATTGTAGGATGGTCAAAAAATGCAGGACACGACCAACTAAAAGCCAAAAACATCAATGAAAAACAATATAAATTCATGTTTATCAGTCATGCTCAAAATGGAGGACATGTTGGCATTCTTCATGGATAGAAGGTTGGGATATAGCTTTGTGTGTTTTGTGTGTTGGACTAGGACTCTGGAGACCAGGGTTCTATTCCCTGCCTATTGGGTGACCTTAAGCAAGTCACACTCTGTCAGCCTCCTCAGGGCAAGGCCATGGCAAACCTCACTCTGGCGCTGTACAGATGGACTCTATGGGGCGCCGTTGTTATATGCAAGGGGAGGCGCTTCCAGACGCGACTCGCCCCTCGCACATGATGAGGGCGTCAAAATGGCAGCACCTTGTACATACGGGCGCTGCCATTTTGACGTGATGGACGCCTAGCGTCTGCACGTCCCGGCGCCTTTGTGACACAGCAAGTGTGCCATTGACACCTTGTGGCGTCACAACCGCGTCGCAGAAAGAACCCGCTTTTTGCCAGTTCTTTTTGCTGCAGGAGGGAGCCGCACGGTTTGTCTGCTGCAGCTCCCTCATGCAGCAAACCAAGGCGGTGGGAGAACACCCTTTTTGGGCGGTCTGTATCCCGCCTCTGTCTGTTTTAAAACAGGGAGAGCATTTTTTAAAACCAGAGAGTAAAGTAGATTTTTTAAAAGGTTGTAAATATTTAATAATTGTGATTGGGCAATATGGAGGGTGTATGCAACCCTCCAAGATCCAGTGAAGAGAAAGTGTGGCTCCTGAATCTCTGGTAGTTGCCCACCCCTGCTCTAAAGAGTCACTACTGGAACTGTTGAAGAATTGCCTACAGGACTAATAATGCTTTTTGCTAGAATGTGGGCTTGCAAATCAGTAACATGACATAAGCAAACCAGACACTGAATTAAACTTTTTAAATTTTTTAAGTTACATCAGAGCAAAATATTTTTTACAGAGGAAAAATTTTGTGTTCTTAACAGTTTACAGCAAATTAAAAGGACGAGTATTCCACTGTGAACACTATACATGATGGACCAACACAAATCATCTTACCTTTCATGTTGTGGTCTATGTATCCTCTGGCACTCTTTTAAATAAAGTTCCACAAATAAGATATGACAGTTAGGGAATGCTGCCTGAAATATTGTTTAGTGTCTGTTGTTGTAAACTGATGTCAAGTTGACTTCAGCTTATGGCAACCCTATGAACTTTGTCATCAGCTCAGGTCTTGCAGACTCAGGATCATGGACTGCTTGATTCATTCATTCATTCATCTGAAATACTGTCTTCCTCTTTTCCTTCTTCCTTACCAAGCATTATTGTCTTTGCTAGTGAGTTTTCACATTATGTGGCCAAAGTACTATAGTCTCTGTTTAGTCATTTTGGCTTCTAGGGAGAGTTCAGGCTTGATTTGCTCTAGGACCAATTCATTTGTCTTTTTGGCAATTCATGCTATCTGTAGAACTCTCTTCCAGCACCACATTTCACATTAATTAATTTTTCTATCAGCCCCCCCCCCCCCCCCGTTCAGCTTTTACAACTATAAATAAAAATTGGAAATGCAATGGTATGGACAATCCTGACTTTGGCATTCAATGATGTAGCTTTACATTTGAGCCTAAACTATTTCTACCTACCAAAATAAATGCTCTGTATCTTGTAAGCTAAATAGCCTGACAATGGTGTAGGCATGAGACTGCATTAGAAACAAGCTAATTACATCTCAGAAGTTTATCAAACAGATTATTTACAGAAGGGAAAACATTATCTACAATCTTCAAAAACCAGATTGAGATTATTTAAATTAAGCAAAATTTACAAATACTAAAATTTAAGACAATCCTCTCCAGCTAATAACTTTTCAAGTTTTCCCATATGTCTGTCTATCTTAAAATCACCTGTCAATGCAACCCCAGTCATTTTCATAAGGTTTTCTTAGGCAAGGAATATTCAGAAGTGCCTTCCTGTGAAACAGAGCCTATAACATTTGGTATTCCTATTCAAGTATTCAAGTACCAGGTTTTTAAAAACTCCACCCCAAACCAAATCCCTCATGATCAGCACTTTTACAGTCATTATCATTAATGGGTCATTGTTGTTATTTCTAACTTTTCACTTTGGTAATCTGTGCTTGGTGTGCCCTATAATTTGGGGTTGATCACAGGATATTGATAATCTCTTAATCTGCTAATGATGCTTCCAGTTTCACCTCAGTGAGAGATGCCGGGAGAATGTTGCTTCCATATAAGCAAATCCACCCAACAACATCCTCTTCAACCACCACTGGGCAGATAAAATATATCTACTAACCTGTTTGCTATTTGATGGCCATGGCCCTATTCTGTCACCTGCCATTCTGCAAGACCTAGTTGGACTTTGTAGTGAATACATACTCTACTTTTGCAAAGTTTACTGTAACTCACTTTTTAGGTGGTCCTTTCTGCCTTGGCCTCACAAGCTCCTGCAAGATCCAGTTAAGTCGGTTAGACTGCTCTTTCTGGGCAGCACTTTTCAAACCTTTGATTTCCAGATCTCTCTGATGCAGTAACAGTAGCAGGGAGTGTGGGCTTTCTGCTGACTCACGGTTCTGCATGGAAGAACATTCCCTGGAAAGGAAGTAAAACACTAAGGCTTGTATAACACACCCACAAGTAGGCAGGCTGAAGGTCTGTGGGATATTCTTTCTGTTTCATGAGAATGCTGTGTCTACCATTAGGGGAGAAGTGCAGAAATGTGGCTCAGGCCAGTGGGCATATGTTAAGAATTAAGAGGACAGAGTACTTCTGAGCGCACACTCTGCCAAGGAATTTGTGGCCCCCTACCACTTTTTATTTCCCCCCAAACATTGTTCTTCAGCAGCGAAAGCTGAGCAGTAGGAGTAGCTTTTCTTCTTGCTAGATCATCAGAAACCCTGCTAGTCTGTTACAAATAACCTTGAAATCTATTATTAAAAAGGAATTTTGTGGTACCTTAAAGTCTAACCAACTTATTTCAGCATAAGTTAAGCATTTACTAGTAGATTCTGTTCTCTCCTGCTCAAAGAAATCCTCTTTGGTTTATATAATAGGGAAGTTAATCATATGAAAGGCTGGAGACAGACAATAGACTTGCTTTTCCAAACAGCTGAAGTAGTTTGAAGGAGGGGTTATTGATCATAGTTTGCTATCCTCTTTTTGACTCTTTATAGGGTTTTGTATCCTTTAAAAATCTATTTGCCCAGATAGCACTTGTGAATGTGATGTAGATGCACCAGGCTCTCTCAGACAGTTACCAGCTATCTCCAGCCAATGAATTTTCATTTTCTTTGTCTGATCAGGAGTGATTTAAAGACATGAGAGAGAAGATTTATTTTAATTAGATATGGAGGAAGAACATTCAATTATATGAACCTGCCCTTCCAGTCTGAAATTGCCCACATGTAACTTAAATACTGCCATGGTGCACTAGTACTATGTGATCTAACTACTGTCCCAATAAGGAGAAACAGCCACAGATATACCATTTCCAACGCTCTCCATCCATCAAGCATAATAATAAAGATTCTTCCTAACAGAGTGGAGATGTAGCAATGTAGCAGAGGAACTGAGACTAATGGAGGTGTTTCCTTTGGGGAACTCATATTTATTACAACATATTGTTCTTTTGTTTTTCTTCCAAAGCTCTAAAGATGATCAAGGTGTTCCCTGTATCATCTGAACCAATGAGGTAAACAGTGACTTACCCACAGCTGTCTAGATTACTTGAACCCAAGTGTTACCCAGTACATGTTAAATACTGTATCGTCTACTGTACTGCATTTACTCAGACTCGGTTTACCTATAGCAACAGCAATGCCATACCTCCCAGGACTGCTCTTGATGCATATCATTTCTCAGAGAGTTTTTATACCCCCCTTCAGTAAATCCTCTCAGTTTGGTTTGTGACGGAAACAATAAATCCATAAAACCAATATAATAGCAGATGCAGGGCTGAAACAATATAACAGAAATTCAGAAGAATGTGTATAGCTGAAATAAAAATGAGTTTACGTTGCACCGTGAACTGTCTTTCTCCTCCTGCCAAGGCTTTTGCCTGGATGCTGAATGATATCCAAGTTGGCATCAGACAAGGCTTCCTAAAAAGGGCATTCCATAGGGAGTCATGTCTGGAAAAGGCCTTACTTTTACGACAGAGTGGATAACTTCTCGTCACTATTGCTCACATTTCATACATCCCTCTGCAAGCAACAGCCAACCCAACAGGAAGAATGATCTATCCCATCCACTGGGAGGTGAGGAACAGAAGAAGCAGGGAATGTCAGGAGAGATAAGGGATACCCTTGCCTACTTTTGGCTCTGTCTCTACTACTCCCAACTTTATTTATTTAATATTCCACCAGTGTAGCTAAGGGCATTGCCCCCCTCCAAATAAAAATTTTGCTCCTTAAATCTTCTGCTGAGCATTTAGGAATACCAAAAGAATGCAAACACAGCAAGTATAAGAGTTCTAGGTGTGAATGATTTTCAGTGCGTCACTCTCTACAATGCTAGAAGTTTGGGGAATGAAGAAAGTTGTCATGGGTTGGGAAAGAATTAATATTTTGGAGGAAAAGCCCTCATTTGCCCCCCTCCCACATAGTCACACCTCTGTGTCCCATATTTTTCCCATCATGGTACCCAAGGTGGCTTACAAGAAGCTCTACTCTCACCCTTGCCAGAATGCAACTCCAATAGCTGATGCCCAAAGGAAAAGTATCCCTCTGAAAAAAAATGAATTTCCCATTTTGCTTTAATGGGAAAGTGGGCCTGAAAATTAAAATTCTCTGTAATTGCATGTAAGCACACATATGTGTACATGTAAGTGCATTCACCCTTATTACTATGGTTGTTTACCTGTAGTCTGCTGTTCCCTCCCTAACCTGTATATAAATCTCTTTCTTCTGCATGACTTTCTTTCTCCTTCCTTATTCTCCCTCTTTCTTTTTCTCTCTTTTTCACATCAGTTTCTCTTGCTCTCCTAGAACCCTTCTTGACTTGCTATATGTTGTAATAATTACAGTTTGTCTGCTATTCTGGGCTCTGTTCAACAACCTCTAATTTTTTATCCTCTCTTCTCCTCCTCCTCAACACTCCAGGTCAGCTTTTTCGGATCCACCAAGCAGGATTTCCTATGGCATCTTGGCTCCTCTAAGATTCAGAGGTTCTTCTACCTATCTCCATCTGTCTCCAATTTCTTCCACTTGGTCTCACAAACAGCAAAATTTAGTTGTTTTGTTTGCATTTGATATCCCTTAGTTGCCATGGCTGAGAAAAAAACAAAACAGCAAAGACATGCAACTCTTCTCCTCATCAGAAATATTAAGTGTCTTTCTCATTTTATCCCAGAGATTACACGTAAAGAGGGGAAAAGAACACCCCACATTATGTAACCATGGCAGAGTGCTATAATATTGCAGAGTTTGTTCTGCACTTGGTGGATAAAAAAGGGCTCATGACTGCAAATTTCATGCTTACAAAACAATGTACAGGAAGAGAAATAAACAACGGTGGAGCAATCCAAGTAATCACCAAACCCCAGTGGACTGATTAGATGAAATAAGACAGGAGGGTAAGTAGTTTAGTTGCCAACCACACATTTCAAAGTCACACACTTTGCTTATATTTCTTTAAATAATGTTTAAGCTACAATCCTACATGTGCCTCTTTGGAAGCGATTCCTGTGGAACTTAGAAGGATTTGCTTATGAGTAAACATCTACAAGACTGCTGTCCACATCCCTCAAATGCATTAGTTTGCTCCTGTTATGATAATGCTTGACACAGATCTGTCAAGTTATTGTGGGGTTTTAAAAAGCTGTGCTTCATGGGAGCCCACGATGTTAAACCATTAGCATGTTTAAAAAGTTAAAGCTTGTGAACGTGAAGGTTTTTATGAATATGACTGACTTACTGATGCTTTGATGGTTCAGTAATAGGTGGGGAAGAGCTGGAGAAGCTGTCATATCTTTCACTATCGAGAGGATTGAACATCACGCTGACCCTAGTGATGACAGGATGCTGTCTTTTGTGTCCTATCTGGGGTAGGCTGCTGACTTCATCGCCACTGTCATCATCATCAACACCACCACCATCATCATCTTCTTCTTCTTCTTTCACTGGGTGATATCTGAAACTGGCTTGCCTTTTCCTGTGGAGACAAATATTATCTTACAGTACAGAGTTTCTTTGCAAATGTATCTCCCCCTCCTTTTAAAAAAAAACAAAAACCTTCGGCTATATCCACTGCTATATCCAACAGCAAATAAAGATCCATCAGGATCTTGGGAAAGTTAATTTTTTGGGATACTACTCCCATAACTCCCAGTCAGAGTGGACCCTCCCATGTCTTGGGTTTAGCCCCAGGTATATACTTGACAAGGAGTCTTTGCTAAAAAAGTAGCTTTCCCAAGCTTCAGATTCACCAGCAAGTGTACTCTTGACTAGGAAATGTCAGTCTTCTTAAAATTAGTCTTCCTTTATGATGTTGTGAATTTTTGTAAATACTTGTTTTGTGATTTTTGTATTTTCCATTTCTTAAAATGTATATGTATTGAATCTTCCATTCCTCAATGCATGTTTTGTTACTGTGCTATTCTGTCACTCGCCTGATAGTCTTCTTCTAGAGTGGTAATCCCACTGAGATTGCTGGTGTTTTAAGAACAGCACAAAGCAAAACATTCTAACAAAACATCTGGAAGAATAACCAGGGAAGAATACACTTGGAAACAAGACAGAAAGGTAGAAAATCTATCTGAATGCTACAGGAAAGATCTATGGACACCTGTGGTCAGCACTCCAATTTCCTGCTCTTCTGTATGATTCCCCACCTCCATTCTGATATTTTTTCACATGTATTTCTTTCCTAGGTTTTGTTCTATGTGTCTGTGTGTCTGAGACAGTGAGCTGGGGACTATACACAACTGACTATGTATCTCTGAAAAGAGAGGGAGAAGAACATTAATGCAAGTATAAATATTCATTACTCATTTGGGGAGATTCTATCAGGGTACACTGTAAATATCAGATATACTAGTACTATTCTAAGTGGTGGTCCATGGACTGGTACCAGTTCACAAGCTATCAGCTACTAGTATGCAGTGAGTGTCCAGGATGATATTTAAATATGATAACAATATGGCACAAATATGTTACTGGTCCTTGGCACACTAGGCATGAAATGCTGGTCTACCACATTAGGTAGCTTGAGAAGCACTGATATATGCAATAAGAGTGAACTTCTAAACCTCATTATAGGATACACAGATTACAGATGATATTCAAAATTACTATGGCCAGTTGTGTGTGAACAGTGACAAGCTGAGTGTTGATTTTGATAATTAAAGACCTGTTTATGGGTCAGTATTTATGATGGTCCAGTGATCATTTTTATTGTGCTTTGGGAACCTGTGTTGTAACTCTTTTTCAAGCAGCCCTTGGCAAGTCATTATCTCTCAGTTTTCTTCCCCATGTACAAAATGGCAGAGGGAAAGTGACCAGTCATCCAGGACTGGTAGCAGGCATACTATGAAGCCTATAAAGCACTTTGAAAATGTCAAATGGAAATACAGTGGGCCCTTGACATCTGCTGGGATTGGGTGCAAGGTCCCCATGTGGATGCAGAACCTCTATGGATGCCCACACCCCATGTGGATGCAGAACCTATGGATACAGAGGGCGGACTGTACAGGCTTATTATTTTATTCATGCAGTGGAAGTGCAGCCAGTTTAAAACTGTCCCTGTGCAATTGTACTTGCCCTCATCACAAGAACAGGGACATTACTACAGTTTTTTAAACCATAAGTGCACTGGGAAGAAAGCGGCTTTGGCAATACTCATCACATGATGCCACCTCTCACACATAGCTTCCCTGTCCTTGAAGCATCCCTTATCATTCATGGGGGGAAACCTGTCAATGACCTGGCAATCGTGCAAGTCCCCAGGTGTGAAACATCACTCCCAGAACAGTTATGCAGTTGCAAGTTATGTGGCCTCACACTGTCTCCTTCTCTCCCTAGTCCCCCTCCTCTTCGCTATTCCAAAGCACCCTGATGACCTTCCCATGTCCTACATATTTTCTTTCTCTTTGACTTCCATGGGGCAATGGAACTCCAGAATTGCATGAAAAATGGGGGGGGGGAATGTGCGAGAGACATGCTGGTTAGGAAATAAGCAGGGACATAGCCAAGGGGGGGATCTGGGGGTCCGGACCCCCCCCTTCCATTAGAAAAATGAATGGTGTGTGCTGCTGTGCTGCCGCACTCAAGCCCCATTATAATGGTGGCACTTAGTCTGGACCCCCCCCCTTCCTAAAATCCTAGCTACGTCCCTGAAATAAGGCAGGGAGATGGGATTAAGGGAAGGGTGAGGGACAGAGCACGATAGGAGCAGCCGCTCCGGTTGCATGATTGACTGAGGTTCAGTAAGGTGGATGGCTGGAAAGCTTTTCCTAACATGACTGGTGGAGCCGTGGTTAAAAGCTGGTACTGCAGCAAAAGCATGGTGAGTTTGAGCCTGCAGGACTCCAGGTTGACTCACTCTTCCATCCTTTCATAGGTCAATGAAATGCGTATCCAGATTGTTGAGGGCAATTGGCTAACACATTGTAAACTACTCAGAGAGTGCTCAGCACTATAAAGTGGTATAGAAATGTAACTGCTATTGCTATATTGCTGTTGCTGTGAGAATGGGGCTGGTACAGTAAAGTCCCATGATGGACTTTACTGTACCAGCCCTGTTTTATTGAATCATTTCCTGTATTGCTATGTCCTCCCTCCAGTCCATCTCCCCTGATCCAGGACTTGGAGGTAGAGAAGAACTGTTGGCCCTCATCCCCTTCCCCTTCTCCTTTTGTGTCATGTCTTTTTTAGATTGTAAGCCTTAGGGCAGGGAACCGTCCAATTAAAAAGATTGTATGTACAGCGCTGTGTAAATTTGCAGTGCTTTATAAATAAAGGTTAATAATAATAATAATGGAGTACCTAATAATTCGGAAGTAAATGTTCTTGTTTCTATTGGAAGTGCAGCAATACCCTGCACTGAAAGAGCTAATGCCTCAGAATGGGCAACTGTAACAGGGTTTGAATGACCTGGTGTGGTCTCCCTCTCTGTCTACCTATCCTGATCCCTCTGGGATATAAACTCATACTCTCAGGGATATTTCCACTCCTCTTCTCACCTCCCTCTCTTCTCCAAGACCATGCTGAAGATGTAGAATAGTTACATCAGAATCGCTCCCTCAGTAACTTTCCTATCGTAGAATGGAGTTCATATAATAAAGACTTTGGGCCTGAACAGACAGGCCAAAATAAAGCTGCTTTGGGTCACTTTGGAGATATGCTGTTTAAATGACACATGCATCTTAAGAGGACTGGAGCGTGGCTTTGGCATGGTTTCCAGCCTGTTAGCATACCTCCAAACAGCATACCTCCAAAGTGACCTGAAGCAGCTTTATTTTAGCCTGCCTGTTTGGGCCCTTTGTTTGTTCTCTAAGGCATTGGTGTCTTTGCTCCTTGGTCAGAACCTGTGTCCTGTTGCACTGCACTAATTCTAATATACCCCCCCCCCCCCCCCCAAATAAAAAAAAAAAAATGCTCATGTTTTCTCCACTTCCCCACCCCACCCCCATCCCTGTAACTCACATGGCTATCTTTCCTCTGCCATTTGCTACTCTAGAGAGTGAGGGGAAGGCTTTGTGATGCTAGTCCCATGGCTGCATCTCTGTGTCCTAGAGGCCTACTAAGGTCTTTGTTGAGGTCACTATAGTAACATAGCAAAGGTGGGGAGAGCCAATGAACTCTCTTACAAGGTGGGGAGGGGGGAGGCTAAAGGGAAGGAGACTCATTAAAAAGGTTTTATTTCCATTGAGCCTAGCCTGGGAAAAAAATCTATATCCATAGAAGTGATTAAGTAGAGGGAAAAGGGAAGCTAACTATTGCATGATTAGGCTGACTGGACTGTATGCAACTTTCTCTTTCTAGTGCAGTGTATTAAGTTTACTGTAGCTGTGGCTTCATAAAATTATCATGAGTGTAGTGTCAGTTCTGAATAATGACAGCGGTTATACAGCTCATGCTGTCTTCTTGTGCTTAACTATCTTCCATACCATATATACACAAATGAATGAGCGGGGGGAGCAGGGGAGAAACTGAGGCTTTCATTCATGCACACATATCCATGATTGCTTCTTGCCTTGCATTATTCACATTTGAGGCCTTGCAGCTCAATTGATGAATTTACTCCATTAAGAAACACTGTCTTCACAGTGATGCAAGATCATGCGAGCCAGCTTGTTTTCTGCTGCTCCAGAGACTAGGACCCGGAGCAATGGATGCAAGCTGCAGGAAAAGAGATTCCACCTCAACATTAGGAGGAACTTCCTGACAGTAAGGGCTGTTCAACATGGAACACACTGCCTCAGAGTGTAGTGGAGTCTCCCTCCTTGGAGGTCTTCAAACGGAGGCTGGATGGCCATCTGTCGGGGATGCTTTGATCTGAATTTCTTGCATGGCAGGGGGTTGGACTGGATGGCCCTTGCGGTCTCTTCCAGCTCTATGATTCTATGATTCTATGATTTTCTCTATGGCACTTGATCTGTGATTGGGAATTCAGATATGTAACATTATATGATGCTAAAGCTAGCCTTGGTTTGCCGGAAGTTGCTCATATATTTATATCTGTATCTGTATTTATATCTAATCTATATCTATATTTGAAAATAGCCTGGAAATAGATGGAATAGCAAAATTATAGGGAGAAGGGAAAGATAAATTAGTGTCCATTTAGAGTCTGTGGGAACCTAAACCAAAATAGAGCAGATCAATAATTCCTTTGACAAAGAGAGGAACATAGAAAAATAACTGCAAAAGGCTTTTGCTGTTGTTATCCACCCTCAAGTCGACCTGGACCCATGGTCACCCTGTAGATGAAACATCTCCAAGACTCCCTGTCCCCTACTGCTCTGCTCAGGTCCTGCAAATTCATACCTGTGATCTCTTTTATAGAGTCCATCCATATAGCATGCAGCCTTCCTCTCTTTCTGCCTCCCTCCACTTTTTCCAGCATTATTGTTTTCTCCAGTGAGTCATGCCTTCTCAAGGTGTGGCCAAAGTACAATGGCCTCAGTCTAGTCATCTTGGTTTCCAGAAAGATTTCTGGTTTGATCTAGCACCCATTTGTTTGACTTTTTGGCTGTCCATGGTATCCTCAGCCATCTTCTCCAGCACCACATTTCAAATTATTTTCTTCCTATCTGCTTTCTTAACTGTAGAACTCTCACATCCATACAAGGGAATGCAATGATTTGTATGATTCTAACTTTCATGTTCAGGTGTATATCTTTACATTTTAGGATCTTTTCAAGTTCTTTCATAGCTGCCCTCCCTGTTCTTAGTCTTTATATGATTTCTTGACTGCAGTCCCCGCTCTGATTGATGTTTGAGCCTAGGTATGAGAACTCCCCCCCCCCCCCCCATGTTAATATTTATTGAGATTTAACAAAATATAAAAGATTCTTCTGTATACATATTTGTATTTATATTGGTTCTCATCTGAAACAGGAAAAATAAATTAAAAAAGAAAATAAATAAATAAATAAAAACCAGCAAAAAACAACCAAGAAAGTAATTTCAAGATAAGAACAGAAGGGAACAATTAAATTGTCGTCAACCTACTTCTATAAGGCATCACAGTTCTTTTGAGCCTATAAGTTTGAGTACCAGGTTGTATAAGAAGAAAATTCCATCAAATTGAGGAAAGGAGTTCTGCTAAAAACAAGTTCTGCAAAAATCAGGTTTAGCTATCCTACTCCTGTAGTTATCCATCTTTCTCTATTAATACCTCATTCCCTCAATAATTCCCTATTTCCTCTCGTATTCTTGCTTTGTTTTTCCTGCAATATACATTGTCATTTTATCCATTTCTTTAAACTCAGAAACTTTTATTTTCCATTCTGTTATATCTGGTATTGTCTTTGTTTTCCAGTGTCTAGCAAAGACCATTCGTGCTGCCGTAATTAAATACAGTATTATATTAATCTGATTTATGTCTAACTTTGATTGTATCACCTTTACAATATTTAATAAAAATAATTCTGGAATTAAGGGTTCATTTATTTTAACTGCTTCTTGTATTTCTTTATGTACCTTCTTCCAATATTTTTGAATTTCTTCACATTGCCACCATACGTGATACATCGTACCCACTTTCCCTCTGCACTTCCAACAGTTTCATCCATATATTTTTTTCATTTTTGCTAATCTTGAGGGAGTCAGGTACCATCTATATAGAATTTTTAGATAGTTTTCTTTCAATACATTACATTTTGTAAATTTCTGGGTGTGTTTCCACGATTTTATCCACATTTCTAAAGGTATTACTCTTCCTATATTTGTCATCCATTTTATCATGGATTCCTTCACAGTTTCTTCTTTCAGTTCGATATCTAGAAGGGTTTTATAAACTTTTTAAATAAATCCTTTTTCTTTTCCTATTATGATTTTGTCAAATTCCGTTCTTTCCATTTCTGTATCTTTGTTTTTCAAATCTTTGTTAAATTCTAACTTTAATTGTTCATAATGTATCCAGTCAATTCTTTTCCCTTCTCGTCCCAGATCTTCTTTAGTTTTTAATTCTATCTCACCCTTTGTGTTTAACAAACAATCTTCATATTTTATCCACTTGTAATTCCCCTGGTATTCGTCTTTGTGAAATGCCTCTTGCGGCGAGGTCCATCTCGGTATCTTAGAGTAGAAGAAATCTTTGTACTTTTCCCAGATTTTTAATATTGCCTTTCTAACCTTATGTGTATTAAATCTTTTATCTATTTGTTCATGACACAGGTGTGCATGCCATCCTAATTTCATATCTACCGCTTCTATTTCTAACAATTTTTTGTTTTCTAACAGAATCCAATCTTTAGCCCACAAAAGTGCACAAGCATTGTAGTACAGTTCAAGGTTAGGTAGACCAAGACCACCATTTTCTTTTCTGTCTTGCATCACTTTGGATTTTATTCTGGGTTTTTTCCCCCTCCATATGTATTTAATTATATCTTTATTGCATAATTTAAAAGATGACTTGTTAACTGTTATGGGAAGAGTTTGAAAGAGGAACAGCATTTTAGGAAGCACACACATGTGTATTATCGCTAATCTTCCAAGAAGTGACAAGAACTTATTGGCTCAATTATTTAAGTCTTCTTTAATTTTTTTCCAAACGGCCTCATAATTGTTTTTATACAACTCCTCATTATGATTGGTGATTGTTATCCCTAAGTATTTGATTTTGTCAATTATTTTAAATCCAGTTTCCATTTTTAATTTTTCGATTTCTTTTAATTCTAGGTTTTTGGTTATTATTCCACTTTTGTTTTTATTTATCTTGATTCCAGCTATTTCCCCTTCCTCTAATATTGCTTCTACTTTTTGTATGTTTATTATTGGATCATCAAGGAATATAACTACATCATCTGCATATGCTCGCAGATGATATTGGAAATTTTTGGGTTTTGGGACTTTGATCTTTTTCTCGGATTTGATCTTTTTCTGCAGGATTTCCATTATCATAATAAAAAGTAACGGGGAGAGGGGGCATCCCTGACGGGTTCCTTTAGAAATCAAACACCTGTTTGTTTTTTTACCGTTAACAATTAGGTATGAGAATTCTTTTACTATTTCTGTTTCCTCATTGTCTAGGTTGAATTATCTTTGTTTTCTTTATGTTAAACAATAAGCCTGCCTTTGCATTTCTTCCTTGATCTTCCTTAGCATTTGCTTCAAGTCTGTGATGTTTTCTGCTAGTAGTATTGTGTCATCTACATACCTTAGATTGTTGATATTCCTTCCTCCTATTTTTGCTTCTCCTCCTTCTGTATCCAAGCCTGCTTTTCTTATGTTCTGCATACAAGCTGAACAGATAGGGTGAAAGGATACAGCCTTCTCTGATCCCTTTGCCAATTGGGAACCATTCTGTTTCTCCATGTTCTGTTCTGATAGTAGCCTCTTGTCCTGAGTACAGATTCCTCATCAGGACTATCAGATGTGTTGGTACTCCCATGTTTTAAGGGTGTTCCATACACTTTCATAGTCTATGCAGTCATAGGCTTTGCTATAGTCTATAAAGCACATGCAGATTTTCCAGACCTCAAAATATAAAAAATCAGATAAGCCTCACATTTACTAAAAGAAAAACAAAGGCACTTGGAGGCTTTGATAGTGGGATTCTTTTTTTACCAACATGGGTAGGATTTATCAGTCAGATGCACTAAGGTGTTTGTTTAGTAACAGCCTGGCTTCTCCATTTGGAGCCTTCACAAAGTGCTACTTGGCCAGGTTCCCAAGGCAAAAGAAAAAAGAAAAACGTTTCTGCTGACTTTGCAAAGAGAATGTGTTGTATTAACAAAGCAGTAAATGCAGCAGAGTATTAAGAAATTATTTATCAAAGTTTATGCCTAGTTCTCAAAGCAAACAAGAAGAAAGTCAGACAGATTAATCTCTTTGTGCAATAAATGCTCTTCTTTCAGGCTTTTCCTCTTTCCCCACCATCTCACTTGGTAACAAGAGAAGACCAGGGACGTAGCCAGGATTTTGGGAAAGGTGGGGCTTGGGTGTAGCATTGTGCGCATGCAATGGGCACACACACCATTCTTTGTATTCCAGCGCAGCTTCAGCGTAAGGTTTGGTTGATATTATTTTTAACATAAATTAACAGAAGGGGGGGGTCCAGACCCCACAGAATTCCCCCCCCCCCAAGCTACGTCACTGAGAAGACTATCCTCTTCACCTCACCTACCTTCTGTACATGCCCTCTTGGTGCTATTCCCTGACTGCTATCACCCTCCTTCACCATTATCACTCCCATCACATAACCAAGTATTGCTCTTCTTGGGCTCTGTCAGTACTGCAATCAAATGTGACACTGTTTCCCTTATCCTCACCCAATTTTCCCTCCACCCATCATCCTTTTCCATTCCCAACTACCATACAACTCTCCTTTATTTCTAAACTAACTCCAGATATCTTGACTTTCCTCTAGCTCTTTCTTTAACCTCCTTCATTCTGTTTTCTGTGCAAAAATGCTGGGTTTTAGGGTAAAACAGAGAGTTGAAAAACATTGAAAAATACATGAACACTCTCATAATCTCTCTCAATGTTTACAGTTGTTGTTGTTGTGTACCTTCAAGTAGTTTTCAGTGTATGGTGACCCTAAGGCAACCCTATCATGGTGTTTCCTTGGCAAGATTTGTTCAGAGGCGGTTTGCTATTGCCTTCCCCTGAGACTGTGACTTGCCCAAGATCACCTAGTGGGTTTCATGGGCAAGCTGGGAATCAAACCCTGGTCTCTGGAGTTGTAGTCTAACACTCAAACCACTATGTTATACAGTTTTTCATTTCTGCATACAAGAACAAAATAAGCAAAAGTTTTACATTCTTGGTGGCAGCAGTGATGCTTTGCACAATCCCACAGCCTAGCCAATCTGCCACCTCAGCTACATCATATATTGTGGCCCTGACAACATTCCTTCTTAATGGCTCATCCTATGGTTTTCTCTGATTGTTCTTGGGCTATTCTTTGATTGTTTCAGACTTAACTAAACAGTCTTACAAAGAGCAGGAAATAATGATGGGTCAAACTAACAAAGCTCATTACAATACCGAAATCAAATCCCATTGAGGAGGTCTGTCCCAGCATCTATGGCTGAGAGATGGGATTGCCAGAGCTCTGAAGTAATTAGCCACAACTAGCAAGTTATTTGTACTTATTTCATTTCTTCCAATAAATAAATTATAATTAAGTTTCATTAAGATTGTGCCTTAATGAGGGATAATGTCATTCCTTTTGCAGTGTAACTGTTATTTTAAGTTACAGTTTAGGGTTGTGGGTTCACAAAATGATAGGATATCATGTAGTTCAATTGTTGGCTCATTATAGCTAAATTTAACTATTTAGTTATTGGGAAAATAAATCATTGCTTTTGCATCACAACAATAAAAGAACAACTAGTTTCTGGGCCTTGGAGTCATAACTGTACCTAATCACAAAAAGTTTCTTAGGCTTCATTCACACTTACATTTTTGCACTTATGACAATCAAATAACATAATCGATTCAACACCATACAGAAGTTCAGAACTACATTTGCCATGATCAAACCTGTCTATGGCATGTTAACCCAATTCAAGTTCACATTTACCTATGGAGCAGTTCAAAGTAGATTTTCCATTGCGGATAAGTTCAATTGTAGCTGGCTTTTTTTAAAAAAAACTGTCAATCAAATGACACACACCTTTGTCACTTTGAGGTTGTGTAGGCCAAGTTCAATTCATTAATCTGAATTCCACTGTTGTATATTAAAGGGGAATTTGAAGTGTGCAAACTGCAAGGATCTTTAAATTCAACTCTTTGATTTTGGGAATTTAATGCTGCCTTGTCACTCTAGAGTCACATTAGCACTACAGCGTAACACTTACTTTTTGGGTGCCATGCCCTGAAGACATCTTTGTCGTGAAAACCCTGTGAGTGGTTCCCCTTTGGGGAGTCACACTATTTCAGCCTCAGAGGATGGCCATGGCAAACTCCTCTGAAGAACCCTCATGCCAAAAAAAACCCCATGATAGGGTGGCAGGAGGATTGCCAGAAGTCGTAAACAGAGGCAGGCAACAAAGAGGATGTTCCCACTTAAGATTTGAAATGATTTAAAATACAATGTTTTTAATAAAATCGATTCAAAATAACACTGTTCTTATCCCGCTATCCGAATCACTTTATTCATCGTTCCCATCTGGTTATTTAAATCGAAGTTTTTACCTGCAAGCGTTCCTACTTGG
Organism: Sceloporus undulatus; assembly: GCF_019175285.1. Lineage (NCBI taxonomy): Eukaryota > Metazoa > Chordata > Lepidosauria > Squamata > Phrynosomatidae > Sceloporus > Sceloporus undulatus. The sequence continues at coordinate 263,149,021 of NC_056522.1, forward strand.
CATGAAATCGGTGTTTAAATAAAGCGATTCTTCTCCTCCATACCTTATTTGGAGCTGTCAATCAATAGTACGTCAGAATGACGTAACGTTAATCCGGAATATTTGGAAGCGATTTATCTTTTGGCATCGTTTCCATTTCATTGACAGCCAGGGAGAATCCCT
>NC_056522.1:263149192-263214517 GCF_019175285.1 Sceloporus undulatus
TCAGAGAGCCCAGAGATCAATGGGAGAGGCTTCTGGCAAAGCGAAGCTCTTTCCAGAGGAACTATGGGATAGGTTTTGGAGGGCAGCATCCTGTCTCCCAAGACAGCCAGGGAGAATCCCTTCAGAGAGCCCAGAGATCAATGGGAGAGGCTTCTGGCAAAGCGAAGCTCTTTCCAGAGGAACTATGGGATAGGTTTTGGAGGGCAGCATCCTGTCTCCCAAGACAGCCAGGGAGAATCCCTTCAGAGAGCACAGAGATCAATGGGAGAGGCTTCTGGCAAAGCGAATTAGAGGAACCCAAGCTCTTTCCAGAGGAACTATGGGAGAATCCCTTCAGAGAGCACAGAGATCAATGAAGGAGGCTGCTGGAAAAGCAGGGAGGGAGCACTCTTCCCAAAGATTCTCTTTCCAGGGTTGGAGGAGAAGGCAGATTCCATTTGGGCACAAAGGCGATAACCCCCCCCCCCTGCCTGGGCGAGATCAGATGCCTCCTCGCGAGGAGCCTTCCCTTCCTGCCTCTCCTCCGTTAGAAATGGGCTCTCCCCACACAGAGGGGAGGTTGCAATCCACCGGGGGAAGCCTTGTAGTCCTTGCAGGCGCTTGAGCAGCCGGGACTTCATGCGCTTAAAGCGCTGAAGAGATTAAGTGCCTGTAAATCATTAAAATAAAAAATAAAAATAATCCTTATCTCTTATTGAAAGACCACAGCAGACAAAGGGGCGAGGGAAGCAAAAATGGCGGCGGTCACGAAGGATGGGGACAGAAAGGGCAACTCCCCCAAGGACAGCCCCCATCGCAGTCCGCTCCTCCCATCCATCTAACCCGATTCAAAGGCTGTCGTTCCTATTTAAATACTCCGGTTCCTAACTCGAATCAATGGAAAAACGTAGGTCGGACCCTAGTGGTTTTTTAACACGCGTTAAATGAGGAAAACTCGATTTAAATTTTTATCCCGCTCTACGATTCGATTTGTAGTGGGGACGATTGCGGGTTGCTCTAGAACCGTTCTAGGTTTAAATCGGATCCTAATAGGAACGCCACTCCTTGGATTCGATTCAGAACGCGGGGTTTCACCTAGTGGGAACATCCCCAAAGACACACGGAGCAGAGGTGAAACCTCAACCCCATAGTGTCAGCCATGCAACTGCTAGTGCCAGCAACTGAACTCCCAGTGCCACACAAAGGCAAAGGTGCACAGAAACTGTCAATGTTTTTTTTAAAAAATCCATGCTGCACCATGTCCCCAAAAGGTCCCCTCTCCCCAACTTTGCTGACCTCTGGTCATCAGGCATTGAAGCAGATAAGGGGACTAATTCACTGGAGAATGGGGAAACAGCTGTGCAGTGGTTTAAAGAGACCACTTGACAGCATGGAAATTTTAACTTCACAGGATTTAAAGAGCCGGTATCTTCGCCCATGGAACCGCAAGCCTGAGAAGGGAAAAACAATGGTGATTTGCCAAGACCTGTAGGATGAGTATGTTCCACCCTTCTGCTCACCTTCTGCCCCTTGCCCCTCCCTCCTGGGTGCCCCGAATGTGATCAGCAGCATGTTCCCATTGGCGGTTCCCTAAAATAACCCGGTTCTTTTGAAAAGACAATGCTTCAGTTTCAAAAGAACTGAGTTAAGGGGGATTTGCGCCACACACCCCCCAAAGAAAAAACAATTCGGGTCAGAGAAAAATGGGGCAACTGTGAATGACCCACTTTTAAGCTGGTTTGCAAACCGGTTTAGAACATAGTGTGAATGAGACCTTAATGTCACCCTGGAAGTGGTGCAGTGTGTACCAAGATATTTCAGAATGTACATACCCATAAAACAACAACAACAAAGGCAGGTAAATCAAGACATACCAAAAGGTATATTGTTTATCTTGTGCTATGTATCTCTGATTAAAATTATATTGTTGGTGTTGATTTTTGCAGGGACCTAATTCAAAAATGTAACATCCATATTGAGGGGATCATTGCCTTCCTTGCTCACCACCACTACATTTATCACTCTGTGGTGCTAACCTGAGAGCAAATCTATTCATTGGAGAGATGTCCTAGTTCAGAGGTCAACAATTCCATGGCCCTCCAGGACAGCAGCTCTCAGCATTCTTCGCCATTGGATAGGGTTGGTGGTACTTGCATTCCAACAGCATTTGGAGACTGCACATTCCCACCTCAGCCTTAAGTCAAGCAGTAAACTAATTTGAATTGTTGTCATATTCCTTCAAGTTGTTTTCAGATTATGGTGACCCTAAGGTGAAGTTATCATGATTTTTTCTTGGTAAGATTTTTTTCAGAGGTGATTTACCTTTGTCTGAGTCTGAGAGACTGTGACTTGATCAAGGTCATCCAGTGGCTTTTCATGGCTGAGCGAGGATTTGAAACCTTCTGAGTCCAGTATTTAAATCACCACACCACACTGGCTCATGGATCATTTACTAGTGTGTAAAAATTCCCTGCTAGCTATTCTGCTCTCAAGGAAGTGTTCTATTTGCTACTTGGAACTCCTATCTCCATGTATGGGTTGTAAATTGACAAATGTTACCAAGAAAAGAAAATTACATTTGATCCTTTAGAACATTATAATGTTCTAAAGGGAATCTGAACTTTCCTACATTGAATAAATATTCAACAGAAACATTCTGAAATATTCTAGTTTTGTTTGTAGGCGTTGAATTGGATGTTTCCTACAGATTCCTTCCAGGATAATGCATTCATTATCCTCTTATTTGGTTATTTTCCTACTTTTGTCTTTTGTTTCCAAACTGAATGGACATGTATTGACCTAAAGTTAACTTTTAACTTTAGCCTTCTTATCTGGCTACCTCTTTACTTTAATCTTGGGGAGAAATGTACAACAAAGCGTATTTCTAGAGATTTGTCACCTAATTTACATTTGGTTTGAATAGAACTTTATCCTCTTTTGTGTGCACAACAATGGAAGCTTAAATACCACTTGAATGACCACAGATTTCTACATAATAATTTGAGTTTGTTTTGCAGTGCCAGAAACAGTGTATCTTAATGTGTGGGATCTATGACAATTATTATTACTTACTGAAGGGGGGAAAAGGTAGGTGTTGGAATTCTAGGCTATCAGGAATTACCATAACAAAAATGTTTAGCATGCTCAACATTTTTACCTTGTGACTGGCCCAAAAAACAAAACAAAACAAAAGCCAACAATAAAAAAAAACCTTGAAATCTGATTTGGCTTCTTAAGCATGTTGATTTTCTTTTGATTTTTGTCTTTTAAAAAACAGATCTTAGCCATTGGGTCCATACAGACAGGCCAAAATAAAGCTGTTTCAGGTCACTTTGGAAGTATGCTGTTTGAATGATGCATGCATCTTAAGAGGCCGGAAGCCATGCCAACACCATACTCCCGTCCTAAGGACTGAAGCACAGCTTTGGTGCAGTTTCTGGCCCCTTAGGATACATGCATCATTTAAACAGCATACCTCCAAAGTGACCCGAAGCAGCTTTATTTTGGCCTGTCCATATGGGCCCATTGTCATGATAGACAAACTTTTGACAATGTGGAAACAAAGTGGCAGGCATTGTGTGTTGAAGACTTGGCTCAAAAATAGTCCCTCAGGCTCTTCTCACCAAAGGACTGAAATATGCATGTATGGAAAGTCTTATGAATAAGAAGTCTTTTTGAAACAAGCCTTCAAAGCTGCTGCCACACTGCAGAATTAATGCAATTTGACACTGCTCCTTTCTATGGCATCCTGGGGTTTGTTGTGGTAGCAGAGCTTTCTGACAGAAAAGGCTAAATATCTCACAAAACAACAGATCTCAGAATTCAATAGCATTGAGCCATGGCAATTAAAGTGGTGTCAAACTGCATTAATTCTGCAGTGTAGATGCACCTGTAGTGCTTAGGATACAAGTCTCATGATCTTTAAGGCTCCATGTTCTGGTACAGTTACTATCAAAATTTTGCAAAAAGATTCTGTACTTATTTGGATTCAAAATGCAAATTTTCTTGATGCAGAATTTTGTTTTCTATGTAAGACACACAATTTATATCTGCTACTGATTGCAATTAGGCAGCACAGCATTCGCAGAAACAGTAACACAGAGTTGTGATAAGTCTGTAGTCCATACCCTCAGTTTCACAAGGATGGTCCTGGTTAGTCCCTTGTCATCCCACTTTCTCAGCTGCTATCTGAGTTTCTCTTTTCTCATCCCACTTTCCTCCTTTGTCCTTGGCTTACTTCAGTTGCTGCAAACTGAGTTCCAAGTGTGAAAGTCATGCAGAAGAGAAAGGAGAGGAATGGGTAGAATCTTGCCCTTCCCAATAGGCTCATTTGGATTTCCCCCCCCCCCTTTTTTTTTCAGGTATTCCTAAACTTAATACATACATGACTTTAAACAGCTTAAAATAGCAGTTAAATATAATCGGTCCTCCTTGTCCACGGACTTTTAATCCACAGATTCAACCATCCATGGCAAGAAAATATTTTAAATATAATTTTCAAAAGCAAAGTTTAATTTTGCCATTTCATATAAAGATCACCATTTTATTATGCCACTGTATTTAATGGAACTTGAGCATCCATGGATTTTGGTATCCATGGTTGATCCTGAGACCAAACCCCAGCAGATACAAAGGGGCACTGAATGTTCTTCATCATTAATAGATGTTGTCCTCTTGCTAATTGGCCACACACTTTTGACCACACTCTAATGTTGCTTTGGCCACATGCATCCCAGTTTTTATCTGTGAAATATTGGAGAGTATGGTAGTTAACACTTCTGTCCTAGGTTTTCCATTTCACTCTGGCTACAGGCTGGTCCCTACAATTCTCTTTAACTTACAATGAATTCTATGTATAATAAGTTTATATTTTCTTTTTCTCCCTCAAGAAAGGGTGCTGTGTGCTATGTTTCTTTAAAGCTGTCTAGACAGTTTGCCATCATACAACTACAGAGCTGGGGAAATTGAGGGCTTTTCCTGTAATTAAAGCTCCTCCCCCAATATTAAAAAAAAATACCCAAGAAATTGATTGTAAATCTAATCTTGCATTGCCAGGGAATTGCAGGTAAGGACATAATTACTTCATTGATTTATATTTTAATGGTAACTTTTAAAAAATGGATGGTTAATATTTATAAAAGGGGAAGGGAAAAGCCATTACTGATTATATATTTTGCTTTATTCGTTCAAGGTAAACAGGAATGGGGGTATTTGCTGTTTTCATAGCCAATTTGTATAACCTTGTTGTGAATAGCAATCTGAAACCTGGTGTAAATTTTGCTAATATTCTGGTATGTTTTTGAATGAATGGAGTTGATACAAATGCTAAGTAAAACTTCAGTACTGTAGTCATTTTCTTCACTAAAAACGTTTGCAGCTTCTAATTCTGCCCCAAGCATAAATCACATTTTAAACTCTTGCTGTGATCTCTTCTTTTACTAGTTGTGTATATGTGTTACTCGGTTGTTTCATAGCTCAATGTCCTACTCTTAGTACTTCCTAACTGGACTTAGATGATATGGCTGATATCAGGAGACAGAGTTAAGATTCATATCATGTGTCATATATAAATCTTGCTCCTTATACCACCCTTCATACTGTAGTCACTGGCCACATACATACCTCATATAGAGAATGTTATATTGGTCCCTCTTTGATTATTGCCACAGTTGTTGGGTGAATGTTGTTATTATTCTCTACTACTCCTTTGACAGGAGGGAAGGAAAGAGCTTTTAAACCTGTAAGACCATTTCTAATCTCGAGCCCTATTCCCACTGGGCTATAAATTGAATGAAGAATCGGATTATAGAAACATCGTTCCCATTTGAACTCGTTTTTGTTCCTTGTTTAAGGAAAATCGTTCCCATTTGAATCCACATTCGATCCAGCTTTGATTGATTTCTCTAGCTGAAACCCAAGTCAGTGGTGGATAACCCAGGTTATCCTGACACCACTTTTCCAGAGGTTTTTTTTGCAGCTGCCGTGTCGGATCCACGGCAAACTAATGGGAATGACAAGGCTGAGCGAATCAGGGGAGGAGCGATGTTCAAGGGGCTGTCCCGGGGATGTCACCAGCTTTGTTCTTTCCTGGCATTCCAGGCGCCATTTTCTCCCGTTCGCATTGCTTTTCTACAGTGGTGTGTAAAACTTTTTTTTTTTTTTAAAGAAGAAAGTTAAACATTTTTTTTTTTTTTTGGAGCGGAAAGAAAAAGGAAAGGAAAGTGGAGAAGGGATATGTAGAAAGGGAGGATGGCGAAAACTTTTTGTGAGCGGAAAGGAAAAAGAGAGAGAGAGAGAAAACCCGAAATCCCTGAACATGGCTCCTGAATCCAGCCTTGTTTCCTTTTCTGAGACAGAAAAGGGGTGGCTGGCTGCTGCATATTGGGGTGGTTTGAAGAAGAAGGGTCCCCCTGCTCAGGAGGAGATCTATGGAGGCCAGGAGCCTCAGACTCTCCTCAGTTTTGTGGGGGCTTACTGGGAAGGAAATGCCTTTCCCAAATCCTCCTGAGGCCGGAATGCTGGATCTGAGGCTCTTGCTCGCGAGGAGTCCCATTCGGGTTGCAAGTGGGCGCCTCTTTCCTCTTTCCGCCTTGGAAAACCCTGAGGCTCCCAGCTGTAATAAAAGGGCCTTAGGCTGCCTAAGCACCCCCCAAAAAATTAAAGGGAGGAACGCTAAGAAATACAACTCCCTCTCTCTTTATGTACCTATCCAACCCCTCTACTTTTTTTTCTTCATATTCCCCACAGAGCCATCTTTCTCTCCCTCTCTTTGCAAATAATAATAATAATAAATATTTGAATGTGTAAAACTTTTTTTTTAAAAAAAGAAGAAAGTTAAACTGGGTTTTTTGGAGAGGGAGGGGAAAAGAAAAGAAAGAGGAGAAGGGATATGGAGAAAGGGAGGCTGGTGAAAAAATTTTGTGAGCGGAAAGGAAAAAGAGAGAGAGAGGAAAACTCCAAAACCCTGAATGTGGCTCTTGCATCCAACCTTGTTTCTTTTTTTGAGACAGAAAAGGGGTGGCTGGCTGCTGCATATTGGGGTGGTTTGAAGAAGAAGGGGGGATAAGAAGAAGAAGGGGGGATTAGACATCACTGTAACGTCTAATCGCCTAAGCGCTTGATTGATAGCTTTAAAAAAACAGTTCCAGAAAGGCAATGAGAACGGGGAACAAAAAAAAAACCCATGTCAAAATACAACGGAGAAATATCACTGGGAATGAGAACATGGCTCAAGAAAAACTGAGTACATTTGCTCCATTTTGTAATGGGAACAATGGACCTGATTCGAATATGACTTGGAAACTTGATCCGATCCAGACTCGCAGTGATATACGTCATTTTATATGCCCAGTGGGAATGGGGCATCATTCACCCTGTCTCCATTATGCTGTTCTAATCTTCTTTACTATTTGTGGCTGCTGCAATGGTACAGAGATCAAGTACAAATGCAACTCCTCTCTTTACTCATGTTGTAGCATTTCTGAAGCTACCTAAGTAGCATGCCAGCTCCACATGCACAAAAAAGTGCCTGTCCCTAGAACTTTACAGACGATGGGCCTCCCAGTGTGGTTAGCCAAAGGATTGTAAATAGCTGCTTGCAGGGCTCCCAGTGACAAGCAGAACTAACCTCTAGGCCACCAACCCCACACAGTTCTTCGCCCACTTCCCCTGCTTCGTCCTCAGCTTAATTCCATTGCAAACTGAGTTCAAAGTGCAAAGGTACAGTGGTTTTCATTCAGTTAACTCAGCAGGGGGCAGGGATGGAATCTTGCCCTTCCCAGTAGGCGAAGGCAAAAGCAAATTGCTACAGCCTCTCACAGCTCATGTGTTGTTCCTCATTAATAACTTTTGCTGTCTTGACCACACTCTGATGCTACTTGGACACATGTGTCCCAGTTTTTATCTGTGAAATATTGGCGGGTATAATGCAGTTTACAATGATGCCCAATGGGTCCATTTTACACATTTTGGTTTTTAATTGAATCCTGAAGTTATATAATAAGTGCACACCTACAATCTCAGTTCTCACCTCTGCCACTCCCTGTTAGAAATAGACTCTTACATTGCCTACTTCATGTAAATAATTATTGGAAGACTTGTCAGTAAAATGTATGCATTCATGGGTTGTTGTTGTGTTAAAATGCAAAGGGTGACAGAAAACATATACAAGTGAGCTTGCTAACAAATTTATTTTATTTATTAAAGTATTTATATCTCACCCTATGTCACAAGATCCCAGGACATGACACAAGTAAAAACATTATAAACAGATTTAGATAATTTACAATAATAAAAATCATTTAAATAGACTAGGAACATAGTAAACGCATTAACAGGTTAAAACAGTTAAAGCAGAATGACTTACTTAGGTCACAAAGGTTTTAATAAACAGCTCTGTGTTTACTTGGCACATAAATGAGGCCAATGCTGGCCACATCCCAAAGGGAGGGACTTCCACAACTGGGGGGGGGGGATGCCACAGCTGAGAAGGCCCTTTCCCACATCCTTGCATAGTGTATTTATTGAATTCACTGGTGGGATGCAAAGGAGGGTCCTAGCTTACCTCAATCTATGGGCAAGCCTATACAGTGAGAGGGACTTCCTCAGTAATTGGATATGTACTTGACAGCCAACTTGGGGTGGGGACCACAGATGGCTGTATTCATTTGAAATGCTAAATGACAGCATAGCATGACAAGAATAAGACTATGTAGCATTTTGGGTTCACATGTTCCCTCTTCCTCTAATGAAGGAACCTGGAAGTTTCCGTTTTGGTTTTTGACTAAGTATACCTGAACCCAATCAGTGTGAACTTTGGTTTACTAAAGAAAAACCTCTTCAAATGGATATGTACTGAACTGTCTTGTTTTAGTAATGCTATAGTAAGGCTTTCTACAGTTTGTCTGGATTTGAACAAAATGTCAAGTTGTGATTATTAAAAAAAGAAGTGCAGAAACTTCTGAACTCTTCTTCACAGCCATGATAGAGGAAGGGAGAGAGGATAATAGAATCCTATAGAGTTGGAAGAAACCACAAGGGCCATCCAGTCCAATCTTCTGTCATGCAGAAACTCACAATCAAAGCACCTCCAACAGATGGCCATCCAGCTTCCGTTTATAAACTTCCAAAGAGGGAAAATCCACCAGACTCCAAGGGATTGTGTTCCATGGTTGAACAACTCTTACTGTCAGGACGTTCCTCCTAATGTTGAGGTGGAATCTCTTTTCCTGTAGCTTGCACCCATTGTTCCATATTCTAGAAGTTTATTGCATGCATTTTCCAGCCTGATCTGTGTACTGGATGGGATCAGGCTGGAACGGGAAGAAACGGGTTTTACTGCACACAAAATTGCTGCTGTGCTGCCGTCTGACCAAGATCCATCCCCAATCAGTGCTCTGATGGAAGCTTTCCGTCTTACCAAAATCACCCAAGAAACAACAAGCCTGCCTTGTTTTTCACATGGGCTAAAGCAGCATCTTTACTTTCTTAAGGGGGACTATGACCACAACATAAAAGGAGGGAGAAGACACTACCTGTTGGACAACAGGAGCTCTTATTTTATGTCAGGTTTTAGAGAGGAGAAAACCAGTTTGATAGGAACATGCTTAACATTCTGTATTTCTCCACCCTCAATTTGTTACAAGTCTAACTGACCAATCTAAGCCTATGTTCCCTTCAGTTTTGCATTTCTGTGATCTGACCCCTTTTGTACTTTGCAACGTGTTAGTGTGTTGCTATGGATGCAATTCACAACAGCATTTGTATCTTTTCTGAGACAATCTGTGGCTATATATAGCTGTTTGCATTGTGTTCCTTCCTGTTCACTAGCAATAAAGATGATAGCTATTCCGGGAGGGAGGGGGAGACTATGGACTGAAAAGAGCAATGTTTTGATAGATAAGCAGCAATGATATATGGGAATGATAGGATCCATGTGAATGCATTAAATGAAAAGTTAACATATGGATGAGTCGATAGAGTTACAGTGGCTTTCCAATTAGCATCATAGAATCCTAGAGTTGGAAGAGACCTCAAAGGCGATCCAGTCCAACCTCTCAGCCATGCAGGAATACACAATCAAAGAAGTACCAATAGATGGCCATCCAGCTTCGGTTTAAAAACCTTGAAAGAAGGAGACTCCATCAAATTCCAAGGCAATGTATTTCACTGTCAAACAGCTCTTATCATCAGGAAGTTCTTCCTAATATTTAGGGGGAGTCTTTTCCCCTGTAGCTTGAATCCATTGCTCCACGTCCTATTTCCCAGAGCAGCAGAAAACAAGCTTGCTCCATCCTCAATATGACATCCCTTCAAACATTTAAACATGGCTATGATGTCACCTCTTAACCTTCTCTTCTCCAGGCTGAACATACCCAGCTTCCTAAGCAGCTCCTCATAGGACATGGTTTCCTCCAGACATAAAATCATAGACCTTTTATTTTATGAGCCAGAGATAACATTTACAACAAGGTCCAAAACACTACATGATCAGTTGTAACCAGGATGATGGAACTCTCTCTTCACAGTTACATCTCATCAGCATTCTCATCATGTCTGAGAATGCCAGTCCTCAAACTCAGCCCAACTGAAGGATTTCAGGGCACTGGGTAATAATGTATACAGTGCTCTCCCTGTCATGTGGTGCATCAAGAAGAGGCAGTAAGAGAGATCAGTGTGGGTGTTGCTGCAACTTGTTCTCTTAATGTGCTCCATGAATAGGAAAGTGCTGCAGTTATCATTTCCCAGTGTCTGACTTGCAGTGCTGTACCGCTGATTGAGGCACTTCTTGACTGAAAAGGTAGTTTTTGAGGGGCCACATTTGGCTATAAAACACTGTAGATATGACTCCCCAAATTACAAGATTTTAAATCCAGTTTTCATAACTACTGAACAGGATGCCAGGGAATATTTCTAAATATTGTTTTGATGCTTAAAAATTTTCTAATGTCACATGTTTTACTTGTTCAATATTAGGGCATAAAGGTATCGATTAGGAATGAAAAACTCCTTCTAGATTCTTTTCCATAGTTGAAAATGAAAGCAAATGAAAGAAAAATGATAGTCAAAGCATCACATATAATAGTCTTTATTAAATATTTCTGCTTCTCTTACCATGTCAGCACCTTTTTGCTGCATCAGTTAGTGAGTTTGGATTATGCTTCTCACTTAATGTATGTTCAGATAATTAAAACAACGTTTTATTCTCCACGCATGGAGATGTAATTAAGACAGTGGCAAAATACTCTGAAGTTGTGTTTACTTAAAAAATAACACAGGGCTGTAAAACTGAGGGCCATGGTTTTTTAAAAAAAAGTTTGCTGGTTTTATAAGAAGTTGGCATTCTAAATCCAAAAATGACCTCAGATTTGCTTCATCACATACAGTTTTTTCACAACCTACTTTGACATTTCTTTGTTGTAATATGTGACTCAATGAAATAATCCTGCAAAAGATAGTCCCACCAAGAGTAAGAAAGGGTTTACAGTCTCTCAACAGACTTTCAAAACACTTTAATTTGCTGATATGAAATACAAAAATCCATTCAAAAGCACTAAAAGAAATTGCACTGGAACATCAAAGCTGAGTAACTAATGAATTGATAAAAAATATCAAATTTGTAAAAGAACTGGTTATACTACATTTTTTTTTTAATTCAGCACCCAAAAATATGTTTAAAATAGCTACAATATTAGAAAAAAGGTTTTTCTTTGCTGGCATATGTAATTTTTATCTGTCCTATCATAATGACTACAAGACAATTTGTTAATCACTTTCATATGTTATATCTGTTGAGATCCTTCACTGTGGTATGTTGCTGGTTCAGTAATATGAATGTACTATCCTGCTTGCACACTTCTTGTATATTTATGTAAACAATGTAATTATAACCTAAGTATGGTGGTTTTATTATACCACCATTTGTAATCCCATTGGTATTGTACTTTGATGTCTAGATAGCTCCTTTGCTCTAACATATAAACATAATTATTTTTTGAAGATAATATCATTTTGAGAGAAATATTAATGTAATCGGGAGAGATGCACCTCTCCCAGGGTCACAACTGTTTCTTCTCTTGCAAAAAGTAGTGGAAATGACAACAGAATAAATGGGCGTAGCCTATGAAACAGGTGGAAGATGACACACAGACTTTCAGTACCTTTCTTATGGTGTGTCTATGTGTGCCTTCAAGTTGTCTGTTGACCTCCAGAGACCCCATGGATTTCATAGGGTCTTTTCACAATAGTAAGTATCTGCTAGCATTCAGGTGGCATATAGCTGTGCACAGTGGGAACCTTTTGATACTGTTTGTGCTCACATGATAATGTCAGGGATTCCTGTTGTTAATGTTTTTCTTCTCCGTTATAATGTTGTGGCTTCTGGATATTCTTTCATCATGCTAAATAGCCCAAGGTAGCCATGGGAGGTATAGCAATAGCAATAGCAAGTACATTTCTATGCTGCTTATCAGTGAACTAGCAGTTTACAATGTGTAAGCCAATTGTCCCCAACAAACTGGGTACTCATTTTACTGACTTATGAAAGGATGGGAGGCTGAGTGGGCCTTGGAGCCCTGCCTGGAATCGAACTCACAACCTTGTGGCTCCAGTACAGGCACTTAACCACTACGCCACTAGGGCTCCTTTGTACTTGTCAGAACATGGTCTTATGACACCAGGAAATTGATTTGTGCATTTTGAAGGTGAGAAAGCACAGAGGAGGTGATTTCCATCCCTGTGTCCAGTGCTGTTGGTTGCTTTTGAAGACACTAGATGGTGAATCAACTATGAGTTTTAGTGTGACATTTAAAAAGCTATCCAAAGTGATGAACTTGTTTGTGGGAAAAGGGTTGAATATCCAGTATAGCTCTTTTAATAATCCAGCTAAAACCAGGAACAGATTTGTTGCCTGCCCAGATAGAAGCCACCAGGTATCACTGGACATACCCTCAGGTGAGAGGAGGAAATGATGTAAGTAAGACATATATAAAGACAGCTGTTGTCAACTGAGACAGAAGGATGCTGAGCCAAGTGGAGCTGTGTAGGCTGGATGTAACTTTGTGATCTGATGTGGGGTAATGAATTTGCAGTCTTAAAGGAATACCTGTTGTTTGCCTCAATTGATGTTTGTCTGCACTAGAAAAATCATGTTTTCAGTCATTTCTCATACAAAAGAATCTGTCCCTGAGTAGCACTATGCCTAGAACTAACTCCTCACTGCTCGATGAAGTAGGAGTTCTTAACTGTGGTCCTATGCTGACATTCAGCATCCACAGATACCAACTGTCTGAAGAGACCAGTCTGCTTTCTAAACACCCATGTGCATTCAGGACACATATCCCTAGTTGACATAGCTTTGACATAATTCTGAATAAGATTTATAGAAGTCAATAACTTGAAGTGGGAATTATGTGGCCCTCCAGATGTTGCTAGACTGCAGATCCTAGGGTTTCTCAACATTGGCTATGCTTGCTAAGGCTGCTAACTTGCAATCCAACAACATCTAGAGAACAGTATTATTTCCAGCCCTCATCTAATAGAGACTAGCTCATTTGTTCTGGATATTTCTTTCACATGTTCAGTATTGGTGAGTACTGAACACTTTAATAGTTGTGGTATGTACAGTATGTGCACAGGATACCTAGAGAGCAGGAAGGTAAAACTATTTAGATAGGTGTGACGGAGATGAGAGATGGCCTTCTGGGTAATGCAACTGGATTAATGAAGATCTCTGGATGTAATTCCAATTCATAAGGAAAAATTACTTCTGATAAAGTCAGGAATTGATCTGGGTGTCAGAATAAAAAAGATTAATGTTGCCAAATAATTTGAAGAGCTACCTAGGGCAGACGTTGCTGCCTTCTTAAATGACCATATTAACTAAAGTGACCAAATTTTATATAGGAGCTCTCTCTGGAGAATTTTTTTCTGTATAGAGACCTGCCATAGGCTAGTGATGAAGAAAACAAGCAATAGATCAAGAGGTTCTCATGCTGATTCTTGCCTCTGCCATGAACTTGCTAGATAACCTTTGGCAAGTCACACTTGGTCTCTCCTACACCTTTCCCTCTGTTTTGGCATGATGACAGATGATAATACAGTGGAATGGTTAGGTCCTGGGGCCAATTTTTCCCCCTAGGACTCTCAGTGGGATACACACAGATTACCAAAGGGAAAAAAAAACAATCTGAAGGTAGCCTGAAGCTGACTTCCAGTTTTGAAAAACTGGTTTTTAAAAAATGGAAAACAGTGGGGTGGGGTGGAGGGCTTCAACCTATTTAAAAAGATTAATTGCTGTTCTTGAAGGCTTCCAGCAGAAGCAATTCACCATTTTTAGTCAGAAAAAAGGGTAGTCCAAATAGTTTGGAGTGGTCATAGGCTGCAGAGACACCCTCACATGCTGTATAGGGTTTCTGGAAAGTGGTTGTAATAATTACAACTAGATTGATGTACATTATGGACTTTATCACATCAGTCAGTAAATTGGAATTAAAGCAATTTTATTTTTTTGTTTTCCCATAATTATGGAATTGTAGCAAAAAAATTAAAAAAATATAAAAATAAAAAGGCACACATGCACTGAGCAGGGCATACATAGGTTGAAAGACAAGGTTCTGGAGCTGGTGTGGAAGGGACCAGGGATTACCAAAGCAGCACACTTGTGCAACTGCAGAGAAGTGTGATACTGAAAGTTTCCAAACCAGTATGTTCCCATTTGCTTTGCTAACATGTTTATTGTGAGAAAACAAGCTGGTGTGATAATGTCCTAAATGCTTGAAGGCACAATGCCACTGTTTAATATCAACATCTAAAATATCATGTCTCTTGGTCTGCACAATGAATGTGCTTTTCATTTCTAATGCTCAGGTGGCCTGTCTTTCCTGGTTTATTCTTCTTAAGCTTTGTAGCCTAGGTCATTTCTAGAACTGCTCTTCCTTGTCCTCCAGTATTTGCCTGCAGTGTAAATCTCTAAGCTCTTTTCCCACTTTTAAGTGGTATGTTTAATTACATTTACATGATGGTGTTCCACACCTCACTGATTACAGGACAATTAATTTCCTTGTTTCTTTTTATCTCAGACCACACATAGAGACAAATTTAGGTGTAGCTTAATTAGCTTTGTTTCTAATGGGTGGAATATGACGCTGAAATTTTGTTAAGTCAGCAGCAGTATAAAGATGCTTTTTGATAGCTTTAAGTGACACTTGACTATGAATATAAAGGATTGTTGGCTAGGAAAAGCAAGGGGACAGCAGATACTAACTTAATTGTAAGTGGAATTAAGTATGCCAGTTTGTGATTTTTTAAAAATGTCCATGGGTGGAACCATGGGTAAACAATTACTTGGGAGTAAGCACAGCTTGCCATGTTTGGAGTGGGTGGGAGGAGAGAATCAATGGCCCATCTCTTCATTCAGAATAGTTCCAACAAATACCTGATACTGAAACTGTGTGTGAAGATAAAATGGAAGGATAAGAAATTTGAAGGACTGTATTCCCATAGAGAGCCAGTGTGGTGTAGTGGTTTGAGCACTGTGATATGGCTCTGGAGACCAGGGTTCAAATCCCCACTTGGCCACGGAAACCCACTGGGTGACCTTGGGGAAGTTTCATTCTCTTTCCATCAGAGGGTGGCAATAGCAAACCTTTCTGAAGAAACTTCTGAAGAAGAAAGAAAACCCCATGACAAGGTCACCTTGTGGTTGCCATAACTCGGAAAAGCCTTGAAAGCACACAGCAACAGTTTTCCCATATCGATCTGACTATGGGCCCTATCGCATGGGCTTAATACAGCGGCTTATCTTTCCCAAAGTCAGTGCTAATTTGGGAGGCTGTCAGCCCCTATCACACAGAAATTGCCACTGAATCGCCACCTGGGTCCATCCCAGATGCAGACTGGGTTATCTAAGCTGCTTCCACAGCCATTTTTAGAAGTAGGAAGCTTCTGTGTTGAAGTTAGCACTGAATTCGGGAAAGGTAAGCCACTATTTTAACCCCATGCAGTAGGGTCCTATGTTTTGAGATCTTCTGGGGAGAATTTTCCCTCCGTTCCACCACCTTCACAGATATATCTGTGTGGTGGGAAAACTGGAGAGAGTCTTCTCAGTGGTTGCTCCCAGGCTCTGGCGGTCCTTTCTCAGAGAGGTTAGACATCATCCTCACTATCTGCACATTCATATGAAATAAAATATTTTTATTCCAGAAGGCATTTTGAGAAAGGATTTTTTGAGGAAAATGGGTCCTGTATAATACACATTTGTCTGTGATGTTGGAGATTATAAAATTAATAACCACATGTGCTGGTGTTGCAGATAGGCAGTGTCTATTTATAGATTGCATAGATAGATAGATTTATAGGTTGGTTTAACAAAATTGTGGGTAAACTAGACTGTATTAAACTGAAATAACATTGGTATTAATAGGAAATTTTGCATAAATGTGCATAAACAAGTTATCCAAAGTTGCCAGTTATGGAATGGAAATACAGTTTGGAACAATCATATATGTCAATTAGTTGTAGGAAAGATTAGAAGAAATAGCATTTCTTTGCAACTATTTTTTCTTCCTTCTGGAAGAGGAGTTACACCCATGGCCTTGGCCCACTAAAATATGTCTGGGAACCTGATGTTGCTTGGTCAGGCATTAGAAACATATTGAAAAAAAGAAAAGATGAGCCAAACATAATTGCTCCAAACCCAGGGAGCAAGTTTGAAGGATTTATGTTATGCAAGTTGGCAGAGATTCCTGCATGCTTGAAGAACTGAGCAGTACCAAGAGGGATCTGTATCTGACAACATCTCCATAAGCCATGAGTTGCTCTCCATGGATTAAATTTATAATGTACATTCTGATACTGTGGGACCTTTGAAGAAAACATTGCAGCTGATCTTCTCTTCTTAAAAAAGTATTATTCTTCCAATTCCAGCTAGCTATTTCCTCTAAGCAGGGCATTCTACTCTCCTCCCAGTTATATTTTTACTTTCCAAATATAACTTTTCATTCCATGTCTAGTGAGTGTGCGTATTCCTTGTGCTTTGGAGACACAAGGCAGGGTGTGTGTGTCTTAAGAATTTTTCATGTTTTTATTGAAAACCTTGAGGTTTGTCCCCCTAAACATGTTACTACTTCCTGGCTAGGTCTCTTTGGTTCTGTTTTGGCCACAGTCCTCCAAGCACTCACTTCCTGAGTTTGTATTAGAAGGAGTGATGTAGCATGGCAACAGATGACTTCTTTCATTATGTACATACCACCTCTTTATCCCAAGGGCAAGACAAGAGTGAAATTTTACAATGTAATTATATCTGTTAGTGCTGATGAGACAGATTAAAAGTGCAGAGTGCACATGCAGGAGCTGTAGTCCATAAAAGTAACCTTCCCAAGTTATGGTTGTTAACAGGAGAATGTGTACGTCTTTTTAAGTGTGGATGGGGAGAGTGATCAGAAGGGGAAAGTCATGATAAAGCTCACAGACTCAGAGGATAATGTAGGTGAAAAAGAAAATGGAAGAAAATCTACATTGGCTGACTATAATACACAGTGCAGCATGGAACAATACCATTTTGTACAGTAGGAATGTGCTTAGCTTAACTACCTTGAAGGTACCAGATCCTGTCTGATCTTGGAAGCCAAACAGGATCAGGCCTGGTTAGTGCTTGGAAAGGAGACTGTCAAGGAATACCAGTTACTGTCAGCTATATTTCAGAGGGAGGCAATTGCAAAGTATCTTTGAATGTTATTCCTTATCTAAGAAAATGACATGAATTTCATGCTATAAGTTGACAGCTGACCTGAAAGCTCATACACATACACAGGGGAACATACTGCTCTTTTTTACATAGTTTAGATGAGATTAGAGCCCTTACTTCTACAATTTATTCTGTGCATACCACATACCTTCCCTCAAGATTCTGCCTCTGCTATGGTCATAATGAGTTACTGCACACTTTAGGTACCAAAATCTCATGAAATGATGTTCCCTTTTCTCTATTGCTGGACAGTGCATATTTTTGGTGTGGACTATGGATATTGGCCATGGATTCTGATTAAGCTCTAATTTATGACATGATCAGAGATGGGATCCCACCTTGCACACAGTCACTTCTTGTTCTGGATCCTTTTCTCTTTGGAGGCTATGTGTTTCCTGTATCCCATGCAGTCAGGGTGGACCAGATATCCTCCTTTTCCTTGACACATCCTACATTTCATCCTTCTGTCCAGGAGGAATCCCAAAATGTCTTCCATTTTGAACATGACCAAGAAGCATATTTATATTTATATGAGTATTTTTAGTTGTTATTTTGTAAAGTCCTACATTTTTATTGAATGTCCTATTTTTGCAGTGTGTTCTCCTCCTTTGCAGCTGACCATCCTACATGCAGTGGAACCACAGTATAACTGTGTTAATCACAAACCCACAAAGAATAAGCTTCATAAAGACCTCCATGAGGTTCTGCATCCAGTGGATAATCTACCTCCACATGGCAACCTTGTGTCAGCATGTGTTAAATTTTCATGTTCAACAATTACAATTTTGTCATGCAACCCACAGGGGCACATCAGCAGCAGAAACTGAAGGGTCTTGAAATGTTCAGGCTCCCACCTATTTGCTTATGTCAATGTGGTTTCTTTCCCCTTTCATTCCTCTTGCAACTTTTTTTTATTCATTTTGTTCTCCAAGGGCTCAGGCCAGTGTATTTTTTCAGTCTGGAAGAATGAGTACGAATTGAGTACTGGGCCTAGAGAATCCAGCTGAAAGTTCTGCTCCTTTGATTTATGAGCAGGAAGAAGTGGTGAGCAATAGCAAAGCAATGCCAAGTGTTTTCTTGAGAATCATCCTCTCATTTTGTTAATGGTCACTGTGCCTTATACCAATAAACTGCTGTTGTAAAATAACAGTTATAAGTTATTATAAATAGCATTCCCCCTCTTCTGTACATCTTTCCCTAGATTTTTAAAAAAAGAATAGCTTGTATATTTTGCCATGCAGTGATTCAGATACAGACATAGCTAAGAAGTTCTGCTGTTGCCCTTAGAAACTGGGGTATGCAGAAGTTTAAAATGTGGCTGAAAAACACTTCTGACTCATCGTGTGGAAAGACTCACAAGACTCAGGCTGCATCCGCACTGCAGAAATAATCCAGTGTGACACCACTTTAACTGCCATGGCTCAGTGCTATGGGATTCTGGGATTGCAGTTTGTTGTGGCACCAACGTCTGACAGAAAATACTAAATGTCTCACAAAACTGCAATTCTGAGAACTCCATAGCATTGAGCCATGGCAACTAAAGTGGTGTCAAACCAGAATATTTCTACAAAGCAGATGCAGCCTCATTGTATGGAAAGATCCTCAGACTAATCTCCCCAGGACTTGTGGGGGCAAGTTAACTGAATCTGTAACTTTCCACGTGAAAGTAGCAGTTAGAGGCACACACAAAAAGCCTTGGCGGGAGGGCAAAGCTTTGGAATCAGATTTTGGGAAGTTGCACAGTTTAGAGTATTGACTCAACCCGCTCTATTCTCTTGTGCATCACCCCCTCCCTATCAACCTGCAGCTTTGTGGCAGGGTTTAAATAGGATCCTTGTGAGGAGGGGCAGTGTGATGAGAGAGGAGGGAAGTTATACAAAAGCAGCTCCCTTTGCCCCTTATGGATATTGTCATGCTTTTCACTCAGACAGACACTGAGCCATCACATGGGCTGGGGTTGAGTGCTCAAACTCAGAGGCCTGATTGGTCAGGGGCTCCTTTTTTGAAAGCCTTAGGTGTCCCTGGCAACGGGAAGCAGGTCAGCCATACTTTCCTGGCCTCCCAGAGAAGTCGGTGCAGCCGAAGAGGAGAAAGATCAGCAGCACTGTAAGAGGCGGCCAGACATCCTTCAGGTACCTTAGAGGCTGGGTGATTATATATATATATATATATATATATATATATATATATATATATATCTGGAGTCAGATCAAACTTTGGTATGCGTGTATATGTGTTTGTGTGAGCACAAGTGTGTGCATGTGCTAAAAGTATTTTCAAGTGAAATATTGTCATTTGTATAAAATCCACACCTAATCCTCTTGCTTAGAGCATCAGACTATGCATCCCTGATCTTTTTATGGGACGTTTTTCATGGGACTGGGAGTTGCACTCTTGGGAACTGAACCTCTGGCGAAAAACCTGTGGAAATAATGATTACGCCTGACAATTATTCTACACATGCAGGGAGGCAAGCTGTGGCCCTGTCTCCGGGATTCTGTCTCATAATTCATCAAAAATTAAAATGTGTGAATCATATTTCAGTTATCATGGGGTTCATGTATGTCTAGGCAGGTGCCTACTAGTGTCTTTCAAAAGGAGCATTGTAAGTGGAATTCGATAGAGAAAACACAGAATCTGAGGCACATATACTTCACTGGAAGTAACACCATTGATTTCAGCTTAGTTTGAAGTTATTTCTGATGGAAATTTTAAAACAAATAAATTTTCCCTAAATTGGAGGATATCAGTGTACCCAGAAATATGGGTAAGTAAGGTTACTGGTGAGCCTGCATGTTGTAGTGGTTTGAGTGTTGAACTCCAACTCCAACTAGGAGTTTGAATTCGACCAGGGTTTGAATCACTCTTGGCCATGTAAACTCACTGGGTGACCTTGAGCAAGTCACTCTCTCACCTTGGAGGATGGCAAGGGCAAACCCCCTCTAAAGAAACTTCCCAGGACAAACTCATGACAGGATTGCCAAAGTCAGAAAGGCATACAACAACAACAACAAAGGGGCAAACTAGACTATAAGGTGAGCTACAGAGGGGCAGCCTCATGGATTTATGTACACACATTCCTTGGTGTAGTGGTTTGAGTGTTGGACTATGACACTGGAAACCAGGGTTTGATCCCCAACTCAGCCATGAAACCCACTGGGTGACCTTGCTCAAGTCAATTGCTCTCAGCCACAGGGGAAAGCCATGACAAACCTCCTCTGAACAAATCTTGCCAAGAAAATCTCATGATAGGTTCGCCATGTTGGAAATTACTTGAAGACACACAACACCAACAAATTCCCTATTAATAAACATCCGAGGGGGCAGTCTGATGCTTTCAGTCTGCTCTTGGTAGTAAGAAAGAGGGAGGGGGAGCTAGAACTGGTACGAAATTGACCCTGGATTGTTAAAACAAATGACAACAGCATAAGGAGGTGCATGACTTCTAAAACAATCTTCTGCCTTCAACTCTAGACAGAGACCTGTCAGAACAAAGCTGTTTTCTGAGCCCCTTCAGGCCAGGAGAACGGTGGAGGAGGGAATTACACCGTTAAAGCAAGGATAAAAAGTGCTGGCTAAGGAGAAGTGCACGTTATAAAGAAAGTGTGTGGAGTGCAGCCCTGTAGAAATGTGAGAGTTAATTGCAGGAAAGGTCATTAAGTGCAAAGTTGCAGTATTATGGAATTGCAAGCCAACTGAAGAGTCCAGCAATTGCCTTGAAGGTAAAAACCAGTCTGATTTGCTTCTCCTTATTTTAGCAGTTCCTTGTTCTTAGTAATGCTGGATTGCACTCTTATGTGCAATTCAAGCAGTGTTGCCTTTGTTTTGGGTGGGGTGGGTTACATGTGAAGGGTTTATTGGTCTGCAGTTGTAGAACATGACTACCCGGTTTATTCAGTCATTTGGGCTAGTTCCCAGAGAACAACAGGGTCTGTAATACTAAGTGTTCATTTTCAAGAGGTTATGCCAGCAGTTGCAATACACTTGTATGATCAGCTTCTTGTTCCAAACCCTGAGAAATCTTGCCTAATCACAATGCTTGCAAGTAGTACATAGCAGGAGTGGACAACTGTATTCCTCCAGATGTTGTTGGACTGCAACCTCTTTGAGCCTTAGCAAGCAAAGCCAATTGTGAAGGAGTCATAATTGAGCAACAATTGGAGGACCACAGTTGCCTAGCCTAGACAGATTCCAGAGTTCCTCCCTTGTTTGGTGTGAGGTTTATTTATTTATTTATTTATTTATTTATTTATTTAAATTAGTGGTCAGGAATATTTGGAGCTTTGAAAGCTTTTGTACTTAGACAATGATATTACACAGTTTGGACTCTCTCTCTCTCTCTCTCTCTGTGTGTGTGTGTGTATTCAGTGTTCTCTACAAGAGTATAATGTACCTTTTTGATGATGAATAGAACCATTCTAGACCAAGTCAATTGCTGAAGGTGGGGACAGTATAATTCATTGGAGTGAGCACCAGTATTTCTACATGTATGCATTTAATGCAAACCTTTGGCATGCAGTCCACTATTAACTCTATTCCCAGCTGCTGATACAGAAATGTTAAAAAAGCAACTGGCCTCAATTTCTTTCCACAGGACTGATACATGTCCTCACACACACATATCCAAGGTGGGTGGGGCAAAATAACAACAATAAATATTGTTGTCAAAGCATTAGTGCAATACAACATGACTCTGCAACCACTTTTGAATAATGAGCCATCAGCCAAACACAGTACCGTGGATGCAGAATCTCTCCCTTACAATCTAAAATGAAACACAGGAGAAAATGGCAGGGAAAGAGGATAAGGAGGAAAGAGTATGGCACTCTTTCAGTTTCAATGACATAGAGCTTGGTTACCAGCCTACTTGAAATAAGGCAAAGGTAGGGAAACTTTGGCCCTCCATATGTTTTGGACTTCAGTTCCCATCTGTCCCACACAGCACAAGCAAATTTAAGATATTCTGGAGTTAGCAGTTCAAAACATCTGGAGGGCCAAATGGTTCTCGTCCTCTGTTGTACAGCATGAGAAGTAGTGGTGTGAAACTGTTGTGATACCTAAGTTATTGGTTTACTTTTCATAGAAGGCATAGAAGACTTTTGTGTTAGTGCACTGAACTGTTACCTGCATGAATTCAGGCCATCCAAAGAAGTGCCACAGCATTTTTTTGTTAAAATTTCTTCCTTTGAAATTTATATAATATGAAAGGTGAGCATTTAATTTGGATGGAATGAAGATTGTTATTTGTAATCGTGCTCTTTGTTTGGCTGATATAACTCCTACAAGTAATTACAGCAATCATAGTATGGCTAGTAATAAACTCACTTCAACAGTTAAATGATGATGTAGGATATGAATTATTCATAATAACACTCAGAGCAAGGGTCAGGTGCAGTGATACGTAAAATGAGACTATGATTGTCAATGATTGACTTGCAAGGCTGGAGAAAAACTAGTTAATTTCAAGTTACCAAAGTATGGTATTATAACCTTTTAAAAACATCTGTTTGGTGGGATGTGTTGTAACTATGTTCAAGTGTGGAGCAAAGCAAGCATTGCTTCAATAGTGGTCATTCTTTGCTTGAAAGGTTATCTTTATCTCTGCAAGTACTTTGCAAAATAATCCCTTACATTCCATAAATGTTCTTTCCAGTGCAATCCTGTTTGTTGTGAGTTAAATAGATTTTTCAAAGTCATATATATGAAAAGTGAGGAATTTCAAGATTGTGTAATCCAGTAATGAAGGAGTAACAAATAATCACATAAACTTTTAGGTGGAATGCAGATAGTAAGGGCTGTCATTTTTCAAAGGCAGTCATTCTGAATAACACAGTGTACTGTTCCCTCTCATTTCTTAAATCCAGGATTTCATTGGTTGCACAAATATTTGTGCTAGTTGTTCACAGTCAAACACGGAGACAGCTTTCATTTCTACTGGTTCATCTTCCAGCACGTTCTCCCTTGCAAGAGATTTATGGAATCCAAATCATAAAGTAGTGTTGCTGCTTTTAGAAAGTTTGTTCCTTCTATATTTGATAAAAGATTGTTAGAAATTGTACTACTGCTGTTTGTACAATGTGATTAAGTGTTTATTTGGAGCTAAGTACTACTGCATTCAACAACACTGATTTCCTTAGTGAATGTTCTTATGTTTGTAGCATGAAAGTATCTGCTTCTAAAAATAACATTTTAAATAAACTTCCATTATTACACCTAACCAAACTGAACTGTTTACTTGGTATCACTGCTGGCAGGTACACTCCCAATTAATGCTCTGTCATCCCACTTTTTCAGCTGCTTTTCATGTGTCCCAGTTTCCTTCTCCTCTTCCCACTCTACCTTTTGTCTTCAGCTTATTTCAATTGCTGCAAACTGAGTTCAAAGCACAATAGTAATTTGTATTCAGTTAATTCAGCAGGAGAGAAAAAGAAAAAGGTTCAGGCAACAGCAAAATGCTGCAACCTCTTCTAATATGCCTGTTTTTCTCATTATTAACTTTTGTCATGTTGAACACACTATGATGTTGATTTGCCACACATGTCCCAGTTTCCATCTGTGAACTATCTTTTTTTAAAATACATATCTTTAACCAACTTTAACCTACAATGATGTTGCGGGGGGGGGGGGGGGTAAATCAGGATGTAATAGTAGATCACTGGGTAATTTGCAACAGGTGGAAGGGGGTTCTGATTTCCAACTTTTAAGCCAAACAGGAACAACTATTTTTCTCAACCATACTAGGTTACTATGAAGAAAAGGCAATACTGCTGGGTAAAGATGAGGGGAGCAGGAAAGGGAGAAGACCACATTGTGGATGGATAGTCAAGGAATCCTGACCCTGAGTTTGCAAGACTTGAGCAGGGCTTTTAATAGCATTGTCTGTTGGAGATCTCTCATTCATAGGGTTGAATCAATTCAAATGCACCTTCATGGCACATAAGACACACCCAGCAAAATATGTACATTTATAATTAATGAACAGGATGTCTTTGGGTATTTTCTAAGCCTAAGAACCTGTTTCAAAATAAGAACTGAATGGAATTCACAGTCCTTTCACATAAATCTCTACTCC
Source organism: Sceloporus undulatus (assembly GCF_019175285.1). Taxonomy (NCBI): domain Eukaryota; kingdom Metazoa; phylum Chordata; class Lepidosauria; order Squamata; family Phrynosomatidae; genus Sceloporus; species Sceloporus undulatus. The sequence goes on from NC_056522.1 coordinate 263,173,987, forward strand.
TATATACCTTCATTTTGCTTCTTTTGTACTGTTGGGAAAGACCGAGCTTCCATGTGTTCCAGCCAGCATAACCCAATTATCAGGTATCTTGGGAGCAGTAGTCTAAAAGATTTGGAAAGCATCAGGTTGGAGAGGTGTGTCTTATTAAATAGAACTGAAGGAGCTTAATAAATTGAGCGCACCCTAGCATTGCACTGAATTTTCATGAGGATGATTTGTTTTCTTGGGCATGTGAAGGTGTTCATGAAAAAATCCTTACCTCCATTGTTTCACACTCTTTCCCCCCCCCCATGTTTTTTGTGCAGCCTTTGTTCCCACATTCTACTGACACACAGAATGAGGGGAAGTGGGAACTCATCCCTTCTGCTGAGACTATCAGGCTGATATTTCAACACATGGTGATGTTTACTCACACAGCCATCTGATTTTATGTGTGGAAAGAAAAAACAGCCACATTTGGGTGTGCCACAACATGCATTACTTGTAATGGGATGCATATTTGGGTAGACATCCAAATGTGATCTTTAGCCTGAAAGTGTGATCCAGGCATGTTAACTCAGAAATATGTCCAACTGAACTTGGTGGCCTTTACATCTAAGTAAACTGGCTTCAGGGGCTGGCCAGCATAATGTACTGGTTTAAGTGTTGGATTAGGACACCAGAGTTCGAATCCCTGCTCAGCCATGGAAGCCAACTGGGTTACCTTGGGCAAGTCACACTCTTCCAGTCTCAGAGGGAGGCCAAGACAAACCCTCTCTGAACAAATCTTGCCAAGAAAATTCCATGACAGGTTCATCTTAGGGTTGCCAACAGTCAGAAATGTCTTGAAGGCAAACAATAAAATTGGCTTCATATTACTCTGTTAGCCTTCTGTGATGAACTGCTTTTTTTCCACCTACACATATTCCTCTCCACAGCCCCTGAAAGTATCTCTAATAGGAAATTCATCGTTGCTTAATCTTTTCATCGTTAACAGCAGTACATGACGTAATCTACAAAACTATGTTGCAGACTCCACCTTCTGCACCTGAACTTTCTATAGCTACAGCACTTCAAGTCCTAACAGGCATTCTTGGCATCTGTTCCAGACTCAAGCATTGGGCGAGCTTAGCAGTTTGGTCATCCAGTTTCCAATGTCTTCCAGGTCAGAGAACTGTAAACCACATGACAACTCATTCCTAAATCTCGACTCTGAATGTGAAACGTGTTGCTGCTGCTTCCTAGAAAGGTAAACAAGGATAAGAACATTCTGCTTTATATCGTGACCAGGAGCAGTTAGGTAACAAAGGTAGCACACCTGCAAATCTTCATGGGTTTTAATTACATTTCCTTGCATGCATGTCCATTTCCCTTGCTGGAATGAGATTTTTAATACTTAATTATAATACTTTAAAACAATTTAAAGGCACAAAAATAATCAGTATGGTACAAACAGGTAATTCCTGGTCATTCTCCTAGTAGAAATGTTTCAGTCTGAGGTGTATTCTAACGTATCCATAATGGAGAGTTACTTTCAGTCAGGACACATTTTGTCTGCTCTGGCTTTACATCTGTATGTTGATGTACATATCTGTGTCAGAGGACACACATAAGGTTACCAGAGTGAAAGCCAGAGAGGGCTCCTGTGCCTTTCTTGGTTGTATAGAAGAGAAAATTTCAGCTAGTGTTACTTATTACTGGGTTACCTGAGAAACGATACCTGCTGAAATGTCCTCTTTTACACAACTATTATAAGTACGAAAGACCTCCAGTTTTCTATCTGGCAACCCTAAATAATCAGGAGTATTGAAATTGCACATTAGCAGTTAACATCTGGACAGTGGAACATAAGTCACCCACTCATTGTCTTTCTCACTGAGAATCTTGGATTTCTGTTTCGTCTGTTTTTGACATATGAGTGGCCATCCGGGGTGACCATATGCCATAACTGCACAAGAGGACAAGGCACCACAAAATGCAGGACATTCAAGAAAAATTACAAAATAAAAGCTAAAAACCTTCATATCAATTTAAAAATGCATGCTTCTTAGTCCTGCTCAAAATGGAGGGCATTTTGAAATTCATCCTGAAGAGAAAGCTTAAAATGTAGGACATGCCCTTGAAAAGGAGGATGCCTGGTCACCCTGGTGGCCATCCTAATTTTGTAGTCATGAGTAAACACCAGGGAGGAAAGTGCAACTGTGTTGTAATCGGTAAAACACTGCTGGTTCCTGCTTGTAGTTGTTAGCGAGAAATAATGTTTTCAACCAATTTCCCTTTTTCTAATTTAACCCTCCCCATCTGATCGAAGAACAGTGCAGGCACTTGAATAGGAACAGAGTAAGGGAAAGTGTGAGAGCACTGAAGGGCTGTTGGTGCTGCTACCCATTTAGTCAATGTAGGAGCTAATCAGATGGCTGTGACACCAAGTGATTGCTGTAGTAAATTGATCTATGATTGGCAGTCCTCTGCTGGGGCCTCTCCTGCTTCTCTTGATTAGAAAGAGATGGAGTGTTCCCGGGTTGTTGCTTTTTTCCCTCCTGCAACTGGACAGAAAGTCTAATTTTTAAAAGACAAGACTGCAGATTAAAAGAATGAATAATGTAAAAATGGCTATGGAAAAAACAAACACTCAGAGTAAGACTCAAAGGGAGAAAGGGAAATCAGAATGCCTGTAACTACTACCTGAATTACAGCTTTCTTTATAGCAGAGAGAAATCTGTCAGAGTACAAAATATCCTGCGTAGAAATTACGAATTTTAAGTGAACTATTCTTTCTGCAAAATATAGCTACTTTTAGAAATACATCATATTGTACCTGTCCTCTATTGCGCTAACTGGGCAGTAGTTTTCATTAGGAAACTCTATGGGGGATAAGGTTAACAGCAGCTGCAGTCCAAATCTACACTTTTCTTATGGTTGTTGTAACTAAAGGAAAAGATACAGTATTAGAAGACTTGGCAATGAATTGCCTATCCTATACCATGTGCAGTTTGTTTAGTTCTTTAACATGTTTATATGTCATGCAGCTGGTAAATAGTGTAGGGGTAGATTGAAAATATCTGCTATTGCTAAATTTAATGTTAGTTTTCTATATTTATATTTTCTTTCCCATGCCACAGCCATTAAAGCCCTTCATAAGAAACTTGACCTGTCTTTGTTGTATCTTTGTTGCTTTGAGTATTTCACAATGCAAAGTGGCAGTATATCATATTGACAATAACGAATCTATAAAGGTATTGTAATAAGTATTGAAAAATATCCCCTGCAATTAGTAATGTGGCTCTGTTGCTTATTTTCAATATAATTGTGCCCTGCAATGGGTTGTAGGAAGAAGAGCCTCAGAACTAGCAGGTGTAGTGGTTTGAGCATTAGACTATGACTCTGGAGAACAGAGTTCAAATCCCCACTCTGGCACAAAAAACCCACTGAGTGACCTTCAGCAAATCATAGGTCCAAAACACACTGCAAAAATAATTCAGTTTGAGACTGCTTTAACTGCACTGTCTCAGTGCTAGGGGATCCTGGGAATTGTGGTTTATTGTGGCACAAGGGCTCTCTGAAACACAAGGATAAATGTCTCACAAAAGTACAGTTCTCAGAATTCCCTAGCATTGAGCCAGGGCAATTAAAGCAATCCCAAACTGGACTATTTCTGCAATGTGTTGTGATCCATACTCTCTCAACCTCAGAGGAAGCAAAGGCAATCCCCCTCTGAACAAATCTTGCCAAGAAAACTCTATAATGTAGATTCACCTTAGGATCACCATAAGTTGGAAATAACTTGAAGGCACACAATAACAGCAACAAAGGAGGGATTCAAACACTACTGTTTTCCTTCTATTACAGCACTATAAGACAGTCTTCTTGTTTTAAATGGCCTTGAGTTGACTTCAACCCATGGCGAGCCTGTGGATGAGACATCTGCAAGACTCCTATCCTCTACTTCCCTGCTCAGGTCCTGCAGGCTGAGGCCCATGTCCTTTCTGATTGAGTCTAACTATCTGACATATAGTTGTCCCCTCTTTTTAATGCCTTCAGCGTTTCCTAGAATCATTGCCTTTTCTAATGGTTCATTATTCTTCATGATTTGGCCAAAGTACAACAGCCTTAGTTTAGTTATCCTGGCTTCCATGGATCATTGGGGCTAATATGATCTAAAACCCATTTGTTTGTCTTCTTGGCTGTCCATGGCATCCTCAATCTACATTCTCCAAATTCACCCAGCAGTAACTTCTTGAAAATATGGGAAGCTCTGCTCCACATGCACTACCTCCACATCTCTGTAGAGAATAGATCTGGTCAAAGTGCTGTTCTGTAGATGTAACTCCAATCAGCCCTGGCCAGATTAGCTTGGGAACACTTGTGAAGGCGAGTTTTCCACTTGTTTCACTATCCATGGAACCATGGCTAGGACTTTCAGTCTGATCAAAAGATGCCTCACGTCCTTGTAGTCCCTTGGAAAAGGACTATAACACTAAGAATTCCACAGCCAACATGACTGGCAAGCACAGGGGCTTGGGTATGCTGGGAGTTGTAGATTAGGATGAAGTTTATTTCCAAGAAAATACTGTTAGGACTGCAACATTAGGCTGTATGCACTCTTTCCCAGGAGTTAGCCACACTGAATAAAATGAACCCCATACCTCGCAAAACACAGTGAAACTTATTTCCAAGTTAACATGCATACTTATATTTAGTACTTAGAAATGAACTTCCTTCTGTCTAATTACTCAGAGGTAAGTCCCACAGCAGCAACAGTTTGCCACCATAGCCTTGCTGCTGGGGCCAGGTTACCTAGAGCAGAGCTTGTGCTGTCAGCTGGTGAGTGGGGGAACATCTAAGTGCACCCCATTATTGTTTCACCCAAAGCAGACCACATCCACCACCCCATCCTTGGTACACTGTTGCCTTGACCCCTCTGGGTTTCTTAGACTACCCTTTTTAGAAGGAGGGACAAATTTCCTAGAAGCCCACAGAAGAGACAATTTAACTATAAATAGACTGCAGCAAGGAACACTGTTTAAAAGTGGGGGATGGCAACTGTTTTTCAATGCCAGAAGTAAACTTTTGGCCTCATCTTTGTTTTAGATTTGTTTTCAGCAATCTGTACTATCCCCTAAGGGTCCTTAGGGCAGAACATTGGCTCTGGATCTCCCACCTCCTAATTTATGAAGGGGGTGACTTCAATACCTATAGTGTGTCTGAATAAAACTGACATATGCATAGGGTGTGGCACCTGGAGGGGGGGGATGACTTCACTTGGCAAGTACTGAATTGCCCATAAATCTTTGCATGAGCAGATCCTTCCATCGAACATAAATCTGCACCATACACAGATGCTTGTGAAAACTTAGTACAGAAGAATATTTGGAACTGTAATTCAATCAAAGGTTAACAAAGGGTGTTTTTTAAAAAAAAGTATACAGCCACCTCTCAAGATGAATTTCCCACACAGATGTCTCTTCCTGTAGAAACCTTGTGAAACTGGTATATGTCATGTGTGATTTAAGCACTTGTCTAATTCACTGCTTCCAGAAGTGGTAGGAAGTAACAATGGGTGGTGGCTTCCCACTGCAGGTACAAACTGGATGTGTGTGCATTCATCTATCCTGTACCTCAAAGCTTTCTTTCTTCTTACACTGTATTAATTTTTCAGTGCTATTTCCCCCTCAGGCTTATAAGAGGTGCAGCCTTCTTATGGGTAGCCCGGTTTGGGAATCTCTTCATTTTATACTTTTGACTTGTGTACTAGTGATAATCACTGATCTGGACTGGAAGCCAACAACTGCTGAGTCTCTCCTGGCTCGGCAAAACAACACCTCCTCACTCTGCCCTTGAGCAAGCTGCTCAGTTGTGTTGTGCTCCTTCTTACTCACCCACATCAAATATGAGTACATAGTACTCCACAGTGCAGATTAGCTAATGAGAAACTTGTGAAAATACTTTGATGATTACAAACACAGTATACATGCTAACTAGTGTGTAAACCTGCAGATGAATTAGGAACAGCCATTGCAAGAGGAAAGAGTCTGGCTTTATTATGGATGCTCCATCCACTACTTAATTATAAGCACCATCCCACTTTATCTTTTCATTGCTCAGTATTCTGTATACTGAAGGTCAAAACTGTGCTGCAAGCAGGATGTAAGAGGCAACAGATAATTTCCTTTTATAAATAGATGCTCCTGTAATAATTGCAGGTGCCACTGTACTGTGTTGTTGTTGTTGTTCTTGTTGTTACCTTCTGGATGTTCCTGACACAAGCCTGGCTGCCATGTTTTGAACCAGCTGTAGTTTCCGAACCAGGTACAAGGGTAGTCCCATGTAGAGCGCATTACAGAAGTCAAGGCGTGAGGTTACCAGCGCGTGCACAACTGTCTCGAGATCCCTTACTTCCAGAAAAGGGCGCAGCTGGCGTATCAGCCGAAGCTGATAACAGGCACTCCTGACCGTCGCATTAACCTGATCTATCATCAGGAGCGACGAGTCAAGGAGCACCCCCAGACTGCGAACGCAGTCACTAGAGGAGAGTGTGACCCCGTCCAGGACTGGTGGTTGCAACCCAATTCTTGGTTTCGGGGCCGCTACCGTGAGCACCTCTGTCTTGTTCAGATTCAGCTTCAATCTGTTTTTCCTCATCCAGCCCATTACCGCCCGAAGACATTCATTGAGAGAAGAGATGCCATTAGAATTCGAGGCCGACGAACAAGACATGGAGAAATAGATTTGGGTGTCATCAGCGTACTGATAGCACCCAGCACCATAACTCCGTATGATCTCACCCAGTGGCTTCATATAGATGTTAAACAACATTGGAGACAAAATAGCTCCCTGAGGGACTCCACAAAGGAGCTCCCTCTTTCTGGAGCTACGGTCCCCAAGCAGCACCCTCTGGGACCTGCTTGAGAGGTAGGACTGGAACCACTGCAATGCAGTGCCTCCGATACCTAATCCCCCCAAGCGGTGCAGGAGGATGCCGTGATCTATCGTATCGAAAGCCGCTGAGAGGTCTAAGAGCACCAACTGGGTCACACTACCCCTGTCGATGCTCAGACGCAGATCGTCAGTCAAGGCAACCATGGCTAGTCTAAACCCCAAAGCCTGTCCTGAAGCCGGTTTGAAATGGGTCTAGTAATCGGTTTCATCAAGACAGCTTGGAGCTGAAGAGCAACCACCCTCTCGATTACCTTGCCCAAAAATGGCAGCAAAGAAACAGGCCTGTAGTTGTTCATATCCAGAGGGTCCAGGGAAGGTTTTTTCAGCCGCTTCCTTCAGACAAGATGGACATGTCCTTCCCTAAAGGATGCTTGATGATATCTGTGAGGAATCTCCTCATGCATCCCCCTGACGGCGCCAGCCATGATGGGCAAGGGTCGAGAGGGCAGGTTTTTTTCTCCCCTTACCAAGCAGCTTGCCACGTCCTCGGTACTCACTGTTGGAGCTGATCCAGAATAACTTCATCGACGGAGTCACTGGACACCTCGCCTATAGATTCTGTTACAACAGTGGCGTCTAAGTCGGCTCTTATCTGAGAGTTTTATCTGCGAAGAAGTTGTTAAACGCGTCACAGCAGGCCGTCGTCGGTTAAGCAAGGGATTTGGCGCAGGAGGTACCTGCGTCATTTCCCTCACACACCTTAAACAGCTCTGCTGGACGGGACTCTGCAGACGCAATACGTGCAGAGGAGAAAGCTCTCTTTGCTGCACGAATTGCCTCCCGATAGGAACAAAGACAGTTCCATTGGGTGAGTTTGTCAGATAGGAGTCGAGTCTTCCGCCACCTACGCTCTAGTCGTTGTCCGAACCGCTTCATTCTCCTAAGCTCTGGTGTATACCATGGCCTGCGATTTGAAGCGGATTGGCAAGGACGCTTGGGAGCGATCGTGTTGATAGGTATAACTATAAACATTATTTTATAGTGGAAATGTAACAATTTTTTGTGTATGTTTTGGTCTTCTTCAGTACATATGTACTACTGACTTACATGCATATATACATCATGCACTCATACATACATGCATAATTTAGTGAGGGAAAATTGTAAACTGGGGGTAAAATAAGCACAAAATGCAAAAAGCATTCTCTGTGGCAACTGGCTAACACGATCATAGTATGACAGATGATACAGTACTGGCATACTATGATCGTGTTAGCCAGTTCTTGCTAATAGTTTAGCTTACTGAAGTTTCCTGAAATTTTCAAAAGACAGACCCGTGTATAAAACATTGCAGTAGCCTGTGCAGGACAACTTGCTGCATAGAAGAACTGCTGGCCCTCATCCCCTTCCCCTCTACCACTCCCTTCTCCTTTTGTGTCGTGTCTTTTTAGATTGTAAGCCTGAGGGCAGGGAACCGTCCAATGAAAAAGATTGTATGTACAGCGCTGTGTAAATTTACAGCGCTTTATAAATAAAGGTTAATAATAATAATAATAATAATAATAATAATAATAACCTTCTGTAAATTCATCAGAACAGTAGTTCTTTCTTTGCCAGCAAACTCCAAACATCTCTTTATATTTTTTTCCTCACTGGTAAACTGAACATGGTCCACATTCCTCCTTAACAGTCTGCACCTTATAATGATGATGGAAGAAACCCCCTCACATACTTCCTTGTACCGTAGCAGATGCTTCATATAAATATCAAGCATGGCTCTGACAAGAGTGTTTTGTTACATTTTCTTTTGCCAAGACTGATTTTGGATTAAAATGATTTTAGTTGTGGTCTTTTGTTCAATAATTCTTAGATTTATCTGTAAGCACAGCTAGCTATTTGCATGCTAGCTATTTATGGGATACAAGGAAAAGAATCTGCATCATGACCACTAGCCTTGTGTAGCTAGCTTTGAGCAAATGTCAAGATCAGTTTGTGAGGCAAGGGGGTGGTGAATCCTGTTAAGGACACAAGCTAAGTGTAACAAGTGATCCTGCAAGAGCAGAATTATTTGGATAAACTTAAAATAGCCCTCTAGATTGTGCCCAGCCTGTTTTGTCTTTGCTAATTATACATGTGCAAATGCTTTTGGAGATGTGATTAAAAGAAAGGAAGTAATGGCATCTTGTGCTGTTTTTCCTTTCTTGATTGCTCATCCAATGTGACAGGGAGGCAAATGCCAACTCTTTATGAACCAACCATTGTCCTATGCCCCAGGGAATTACTTATGAATGCAAAAAGGATTTATTGCATCCTTTCTTTGATATTATGCATTTTGTGAGGCTGCTAAATAATTGTCCTAAGCCACTCTGCCTGTCAAACAGATACTTTAGTCAGTGATGAACTGAGTTGTTTTTGTATTAAAATGCTGTTAAAATGGATCCCAAGCAGGTCTCTTTCTCAGGTCTTGAAATCTTTCTCCTTTCTTGATTCTCACCCTCTGGTTCAACTGGTTTTTACTTATTTTTAAAGCTCCAAACTGCTTTTGGATCAAGTATTGATCCAAAGAAAAGTATACAGTCCTAAAGAAAGCTACTAGTGTGGAAGAACTTGGTCACTTGGATTTGATTCTGAGAAAACATGCATAGATCAGGCTGCTTAAGTGATAGATCAGTCTATCCAGTCGAAAAAAGAGAGGAAAAATAATTTCCCCCTTGGTTTCAAGATTCTAGAAAAAATTTACATTTCTAGATTGCATCTAACTTCATACCGCTTTGTTTTCTGATACTAATTCCTTTCTGACATGCCCCAGAACAGTCCTTCCTTTCCCTTTTCCCAGTCTGTAGCATGTTCCCTAATTTAAATAGATGGATGCATACAGAAATCTTTCATCCTGTTCTAGATCTCTTCAGCAGCCACCCAAGGGCTGGCTGTACAAGGGGCATCAACTGCCTGCAGTGTAGCTCATGCTTCTCAAAGCTGAGAGAGAAACACCATACCTCTCAACTGTGTGAGTGTGTGTGTACAGTATGTGTGTATGTCTTCAAGTCACCTGTTGATTTATGGTGATCTGCTTAATTTCATAAGATTATTTTAGGCAAGGCATACTCAGAGGGGATTTTGCCAGTTCCTTCCTCTGGAATATAGCTTACAACACATGGTCTTCCTTGACAGTCTTCCATCCAAATACTAACCAGGGCTAACTATTCTTAGCTTCCAAGATTAGATGGGGATATGGTTCCTTTAGGGTATTTAAGCCCCTAACTCTCAATCTTAGCAAAAAGAAAAAAAAAAAGAGCTTGATTGATGCTTGTGGAATCTGGTTCTTCTTTCTTGTAGAACAACTTCTATTTCTGATGCTCATTTGGGATTAAGATCTCAGGCTGCTTCTGGAAACATCAACCAACTCAGTGTACTGTGCCAGTAAAATATTACAAACTATTGGGAAAGAGACAGAAGATAAAAAGGCAAGTTTCATAATGGCATTATATAATCCTGGTGTGTGTACATATTTAGAATGCTCTGTACACTTCTGGCCAGTTAGACTGTCTCTTTCTCATTCTTCCTCTTCTGAATGCCCACATTTACCTCCTGCCAAAGCTCAGCAAGTGGAGAAGCAAAATTGTCACTTTTAGGGGCTGGATAATATTGTTGAAGAAAAATTTATGCTGGTGGTGCTTTTTAGCCTAGAAAAAGATGTTTAATGAAGAACATGATATTTTATGAGACTGCCAATGGTGCAAATAAAATTAAGATGAAAATTAATCATGTTCACAAACATGTACTAAATGCAATATATGATTAACCTGTGGAACAGACTGCCACATGATATTATAGCTGCTGGCAGAGCCAGAGGAAAAACAGAACCTGAAAGTTTTACTCTTTTTTTTTTTAACTACAAGTCCCAGGATCATTCAGCAAGATGGCAATTGTCTGGGAGATTCTGGGAGTAGTGGTCTGATAAAAAGAAAAAAGAAAAAGTTTTCCAAGCTCTTGTTAAGATGTATGCTTTAACCCCAGGCACAGCTAATGATAGATTATAGATACTGCCATTGTATCCTGCTCCACTCCCTGTGGAATTTGGCTGGCTACTGTCCATTGTCACAAACAGTCTTCAAGTACCTGCAGGGGGCACCCATAATTTCACAGTCAATTTTGTGTTTGTTGACCAACAGGATGTCTGGCTGCAGGAGATGCCTCCAAAAGATTGCCTCTTAGTACCAGTTGCTGTGAATACATGTGGATTAGTGCTGTTCCAGTCTTTAGGTGCATTGTGGGCTTTCCATAGGCATCTGGTTGGCCCTCTTATAAGGGGAGGAGCAGAAAAGCAAGTAAATAACAAGGGGTTAGAAATCTTGTGTGTTTGTGTCCGTGCCTTCAAGTCGCCTCTCTGCTTATAGCAACCCCATAAATTTCATAGGCTTTTCTTAGGCAAGGAATACTCAGAGGTGGTTATATATTGAAATAATTAGTACCTTTGCTAAATAATAACAGTAATAACCCTGGTGGTGCAGTGGTTAAATGCCTGTACTGCAGCCACTCACTCAAAACCATAAGGTTGCGAGTTCAATACCAGCCAAGGGCTCAAGCTCGATTTAGGCTTGCATCCTTCCAAGGTCGCTAAAATGAGTACCCAGATTGTTGGGAGCAATTAGCTTACAGTTGTAAATCACTTAGACACTGTTAGTTTGGTATGAAGCAATATATTACAGGTGTTACAGGTTTTGCTATTAGAATTCTGTGAACAGGATGTGGTCAGATCACCACTGGATCTGCTGCATGTTTGCGCTGGAGGTATTGCAAGGAAAGGAGGCTCTTCACATCTGTTGAGAACTTCAGGGCTTTAGATTTGTTTTGCAGAGATACCGGGACAAAGTCTTATGAAGAAGTGTTAATAGCTTCCGAGATTCAGGGAATGCATCTCAGCAGGAACAAATGGTTAGAAAACCACAATATAGGAACACTAGAGGAAAGTTCATGTCATGTTTTTACCAACTCAGAATGCAATCTCAGAGTGTATCTGTAAAAGGTGTAGGTATGTGAGAGAGATACACTGCAGTGCTGAGGCAGGGAATGAGTGAGCGAACAAGAGAGGAGATTTTGAATCTTTGTAAACAAATAGTAATAAGAGGTGGAGATATGTCTCTCTTCCTGGGAATTTGATGTAGAATAATAGATTTTGCTGTCTGTCAGAGTGTTTAAGTTGTGTCTTCACATATGCTCAGCTTGTATATGTGTCAACCATCCATCTTAAACCTGGCAACTTGGATTGCAGGTCACATCATCACCATTACCCATGTTTTCTGGTGATTCTAGAGGTCCAACACATCTAAAGGACACCAGGTTGGAGGAGACTGATATAAATAATTTCAAATATTACAAAATACCATAAATTCTTTGTGAACTTCTTCTGAACACAATTAAACTTGGTTGATATGCACTGCAGAATTTCTCTCTGTTTGGAGAAGTAAAGAAACTATAACAATGTCATACTTAGCTCAATGGGCACAGACCCTCTTCATTAAAAGATGGGAAGCTTAAACCTCCAGAAAAATGAGGCCACTTAAGAGTTGCACTGAACTCATCAGTACTGAACCAGAGAGTCTCAGAGGTGGGATACAGACGGGCCCTTTCCCTGACGGATCAGGGCCTGAGCTGCCGCAGTGGCAGCCCCGGAGGCCCCGATCCTCCGCTTTTCCAGGCCTTGGGGAAGTGGCAAAACGCCACTTCCCCACAGCCTGGAAAGGGGTGTCCTTGGGACTTCATGCCCCAAGAACACCCCGACAGTGGTGGGGAAAGAGAGAAAGGCGCCGCTCAGCCCCTTTCTCTTTTGTATCACTGGAGCAGCTGTGTAAAGGCTGCACCAGCGATACACGGCGTGAAAGGAGCTCTGTTTCGGAGCTCCTTCCAGCGCTGCTGAAAGGGCGTCACAGGCACCCTGCGTCGGCGCCACGATGTAACAGTCGCACCACGCCATTTGGACGCGATGTGGCCGTTACGTCAAAATGGCAGTGCCCATATAGACAGGGTGCTGCCATTTTGATGTCCTGGTGACTGTGACGAACTGACTTACAAACCAGCCAATCAGAAGCCAGAGCCCCTAAGCCAATCAGGTGCTGGCTGAGGAGTTTGAACATTCCGATTGGCAGTTGGGTTGGGTCAGTTAGGGTTTGGAATCCTGAGGGATGAAGCTGGAGTTCAGTGGGGAAGATAGTTAGGAGTAGAGACTGAGGGAACAGTACTTTGATAATAGACCAAGGAAGAGTCTGTTAGGTCCAGAGAGGGACAGTATTAGTTCTGGAGAGTCTAGAGAGGAGAGACTCAGTGTAGCCAGATTCAGAAAGAGGGGCTTGGGTTACATAATTTCTTGAGTGATAGTATAGCCTGTGCGGCTGAGTTATTATTGGAAAGTTAAAACCAGACTTGTATATATGCAACAAAAGAAGACATAGTAACAACTTCATGTCAAAGTTACCTTTGCCTATTCTGTGTTAAAATAAACTTTTATTCTTGTTTAACTATCCACTTGGCCTGTGATTTAACATCCATCCACGCTACTGACCTTTAAAAACCCACAGGTGTGTTGGGTCACAAAGAAAGAAAGAATTGTGAGGTGTTGGGGAAATGTTACAGTGACTTACTAGGGTTGCGGGGCGTATATAAGCAACGCCCCGAAGCAACCCTAGTACATTGCCAGGACGTACTTAATGGCCTATCTGTACAGGGCCAGAGTTTCCCCAGATTTCATCAAGTGTTTTCCCCGATACCTCCACCTTCAGCCTAGACCAGCGATTCCCAAACGTTGGTCTTCCAGATGTTTTGGACTTGAGCTCCAAGAATTCCAAACTGTTGGCCACATTGGCTGGGGCTTCTAGGAGTTGAAATCCAAAACACCTGGAGGACTACAGTTTGGGAATTCACTGGCCTAGACTTTTAAGTCACTGAGACCAGTAGAAGTAAATTCAGTGTATGACTGTGTGGAATTTCCTTAATCCACCTAAATAGACAACAGCCCCAATGCTGAAGCCTCACAAAGATATTAATGTGTCCAAATGCTACTTAGCCCTTGACAGATTAAGAATTTACAAAAGAAAAGGGTGGTTCAAAGAAGATTTCCCTCTGCTCACTACTATTTATCCCATTGGTTCATTCTAGTCTTGTGCTAAGACAACAGGTCTACTGCTCTGTTCTTAGCCATGATCCTTGACCCTTACATGTCTGTGATGATATGTTCATTGACCTGGCTTCCAGCTAGGCTCTCAGCCTTGACCTTTATCTGCAGATACATGATGTTCTGCTTGCTTTCAGCTATCTGAGCATTAATTCTTACCTGGTGGTCTTCTTGTGGTGTGACATTTTTGCTACTTCTTTGAACTGGAGCCTTCTGAGATCCTGTGGAAAACAGACATCTATGGAATGAGTCAAAATATGCAGTTGAGCTTCCTCTCTCTCTTCTTTACCTTCTCCTATCATTGCAGTTAATTAAAATAAGAAACTGAAGTTCAGTACTACACCATTGTAGGCAAGAACCATTTTTCTAAGTGGTTGGATTTTAGTACCCTTAATGTGTTTTAAAGCCATTCCATATAGAAGCTTATCCCATTAACAAATAAGATGGCTTACCTCTTCTGTCTTGAATTCAGGATCCAGGATTCCCCCGGATGTTATCATACCTAAATCGCCACCTATCTAGCTGGAATGCCACCCAGATGCATCCTGGTTCAAAGCCTCACTCAGCTGGCCAATTTTTGAAGTCGCAAGCTCCCCAACCTCAAAAAAAATGCTGTGATGTTAATGGGATAAGCTTCTTACAAAAGTCAAATGTCCTTTTTCAGTATCATTTACCTTCATATTTGTCTCCCTCCCTGGAGAAATATATCAATTCACTGAGACTTTAGATAGTGCCCTGAAATCTGGCAACCCTATCCAGATAGTTTGTGAACAGAGACCAATAATTCATCTTGCATTTTTAGACTCTCATTTGGGTCTTGGCTACAGAGACTGTTACGATATTATGTACCTGCACTTCAAACTCACCCCTACACAACATACTCAGATATTCTGCTAATATCCTCTTCCTAGCTGAATGCTGGCCCAGATACAAATAATGGAATGAAATATATATATATATATTGCTAAGTGGCTCAGCAAACTAAACTACAACACCATGCTGCTTTTTTTAACCTGGATAGAAAGAATTTGAAGTCAGTGAGCTGATTTTGGTTGGATGCTAAGTCAGCTTTGGGGCTTCACATAAAGAGAAAAATAAAGCTCTTGCTGAGAGAGCCAAAGGTACAACTGTAGAAGGAGAAAGAAGGGGGTTGTTTCAGATCACCAACAGGCCCTTCCTTGTTGCTGCAATCCTTAAGAAATATCTTTCCTCTTTAAAATCACCAATCAGTACTTCAGTCAGAAGCAAGTTTCATGTTCATGATACGTCATTATTTCCGGTACACTGGATGACTAGAGAGTAAGTTAAAATGCATCAACGTATAAGTCAGCATAGTATTGAAAATTAAAAGGCCTAGATTCAAGTTCTTGCTCTGACACAGATTTTGCTGGGGACTTTAAGCATCTACCACCCCTTTTCTTCTGGAGCAGCAGTCTCTTCCATCACACGGAAATCAAAGGGATGAATCTAACATAAACGCAGGTTGTAAGCTGCCCTTTCACAGGTTATTAAACAGGTCTACAAAATACTGCAGAGAATGACTATTGCATGTCAAGTACAGAAAAGAGCTAAGCAAATATGGGGCGGGGGGGATATCTGTAAGGTGTTTACATTGGGGAAATTAACAGTACTAATTATTTTGAAACCATCTTCTTTCCTTGTATGCTTTGTGCTGTTTGTTTTCTCAGACATCTTTTTTTTTTCTTCTCATCTTGTAAATCAGGGTGGGAATTATGTGGCCCTCACCATTGGCTTTGCTGGCTTGAGTTGCTGGAAGTTATAGGCCAATAAAATCAGGAGGGACACATGACTCCTACCTCTATTGCAAACAAACTTTACTGGGATCCAGAGACTTTTTTTGTGAAGATGAAGCTTGTGCTGTAGGCTTGTTAGACTGAAAACTGGGGAGGACTCCTGTACCTTTAATGGTTGTGTAGAAGAGGGAATTTCAGCACGTATTGCTTGTTATCTGGTTGTGTGATGAACAAACTTGTTGAAACTCCCTCTGCCATACAGCCATTAAAGACAGGGTAGCCTTCTCCTGTTTTCAGTCTGACTACCCTAAGTACTAATCTGGGATAGACAAAACTTTTGCCAGATTGTCATATGAGCACTAATAGCTTGATCCACGTCACTTAAAAACAAAGAATTTGGACATAAACTGAATTTCACTCTTTTCAGTGGACTAAATTATCTCACAGCCAAATACTTCAACTTGAGTGAACTGTGGATCAAAGTAATATTTAATTACTATTATTATAGTTTGTCGAAAGCCCTTAATGTGTGGACCATCAGAGTTTCCTTAGAACCAGGACCAGATCCAGGTTTGAGGAGCCCCTTGACAAGCTGCCTCCTTGTGACACAATCCTACCACCACATGGGCTTCTCTGATGGCAGGAGTTGAGAAAATGTCTGCCATAAAGCTGCCACGTCTCAGAGCACCAGCTGAAGTCTCAGAGAATGGCTATGCTTCTCCTTGTCCCCAGGCAGGAAGTAGTTTTTAGGGTGAACAGTAGTACAGGAGAAGAAAGTTTGAATTGATTATGTGATTGTTTAATTATTATTGATTATTTAAAGCCACCTCACATATTTCCCATTGGCACTAGGGTTCCCTGGTTCAGTTCAAAGGTGTTTTCATTCATGTTACACTTGTTGCAGAGACAGTGGGAGGAAAGGATGTTTTCTGAGATATGATAAGATGGTCCCCACAGTCAGTCTTGCTTTTCTCCTCTACCATCATTCTGTAGATAAAAAAATTCACAATAGTATGATTCTCAATGGATAGATAGAAACCCCTATTAAAATGTTATTTGGCAATAGAAAATTTGCTGTAGCATCTAGAGCCAACAGGATAACTTGTATATATATGTAAACTGATTTTGGGAAAGAGTTTTTAGGTGAATTCGCACATATGAGATAGCGACAATAACTGACTTTTTTTAAAAAAAACCCACCAAAGGGGTTATTATGGTGACTTTTCAATTAGTCTTTTTGATGATAAGGAACTTTCTGGTTTTTTAAAAAAAATAGTTCAAATGTAGATCCCATCAGTGGTGTCACTAGGGCTGGTGTCACCCGGTGCAGTAGCTCATGGTGTAACCCCTCTCACACACACAACTGACCTCTCCTTTGTCCTCTCACTGAACCTCATCACACTCACTCCATCTCTTACAGCATTTCCCCAGGACATTCACATGATCACGACAAAGATTTTCCCACTCAACATGCTTAGAGAGGACTTAGTCACAGGATTTCTCTATGAATTATTTGTTGCTAGAGCATTCCTGGTTCTTCCTGGGATAAGTTCTCTCTAATCGCTACATTGTGGGAAAATCTCCCGGGAAAATGCCTTTTTAAACCCCCGTTTTCCCCTATGTGATAAAGTCCATAATTCTGCACCTGTAGTGAATTGTCACAAATGTTTGTTCATATACAGCTAGGATTTAGATGCTTCTGAATCAATAAAATGTTAAATTAATGAGCAAAATGAATCATTGATTAATACTAGTTTTAGGCAGTTGCTAAGTTATATTTAACTATGTTCATGTGACACTATCTAGGAAATTACTACATATGTGATGTACAGTTCTTTGGACATAAGAAAATGAGTATGTCTGTATTATATCATATTATATATAATATATCAGACTAGCTATTTATATCCCAAATAATCTTGTTTAGGAGATAGTTTAGGAATTCTCTGTCTCACTGTATCATGCATACCTATTATTTTGTAATGGTTACACAAGACTAACCCTGTGACATTACAAGGGCCCACGCTGAAATCAGTGGGAATGGGAACCTGCTCACCTGGAAATCTTAGTCTGCCATTTTACATTCTCAGTGTCCCAGAGCCCACTTATGTTGCATTTTCTGAGGCACTGTGAGATATATAGTGTAGTAAATTATTTTCCAGCCAGAGGCTGCTGTCACAGATAAGTCCATGGGTAGAAGGGCCAAAAGAGCACTGGAGTTCCCAAGACAAGCATCAGCATTGGTGGGTCTTGCCAGAGCTCTTGGACCCCAACAGCTTTCCAAGAGTGCTGCCACTTCCATCAACCCTGCTTACAACAATCCTGAAGACCACCCAATAAGCCCAGGGCAAAGGTGAGATTTGCCTTGGAAAATCCCTTGGTTCCAGCTCTCTTCTTACCCATTAGTGCTGCACAGTAGCTGTTGACACCGAACTGCTAGTCAACCTGCTTTCTCAGCACTGGTTCCCTTGGTTTACAAGGGTAATGGACCATCAGGATGCACATTTCTTGCCAAGATCTGTGGTGCAGCCTGTATTTAAAATGAGCAGTTTCTTTTCATGCCAGCTTCTGGGATATGCCTAGGATCTGAGTGACTGGTTCCACCCCCATGGAGGGGCTAACTTTGAGGCATGATGGCAAACAAGTATTTGGCAGCTCGGGAGGGTATCTGAGCAAGGGTCAAGAAGATAGGCTTACCCTGTGTCAGCCATAAATACTGTAAACAGTTATTGCTGTTCTAGTAGCCATGCTCCTTCCATAAGACCGTCACCGTGGAGGGAAGAAAAACTTTTAACAGCTGTAGTTTTTGCTTTTAACCTTAACCATAAAGGAGTGGAGGGGTCAGTGGGTCATCACTGTCAGTGCCCCTGGGAAGAAGGAATCTTCTCCCAGAAAGTCTTTTAAAACCTTAACTAAATTAGTGTGACTGCATTGCTAACTGCTTGAGAGCTCCAGATGGCGAAGGTCACCAGCTGCCTGGCAAGAGACACTAAGAGCTGTTTGCATTCCCATGCCCAGTTAAGATCCTGAGTGCTGCTGAAGCCCAGGAAAAGAGAGAAATATATGGTTCTTGATACCTGTGAAAAACAAACACTGGTGGCTCTGGGACAGGGAAAGGGAGTTACCAGCTGTGTTGCTTCAGCTTTGTTTTTCTTCACAAACTGGCTTCATAATCCATGCGGGAAGCTTCGTCCCCTTTATGTGGAAGCAAGTTTTGCTGAACGTGGTGAGTTTTGCTACTATTACTAATTATGTACAAAGGACTTTCTAATAAACGCTAGCGATGCTGACTCAAAAGTAAGATACACTGTATCTGATGAGACTTACTTCTTAGCAAATGTGTTTAGGACCACAGTATCTTCATTCTTACAACAGCCCCGTGAAGCATATGTTGCTCAAATTTGTGGCTATCTGCAGACCTCTGTTTTAAAATAGTATGGCATTAAGTTATTGGGCATGCACATGGGTCCATCACCTTCTCCCTTTTGGGCTAAAATAATTTAATAATGGTGGGATTGTTGACATCTGCACATTGGTATTTTGGTATTCACTTACCGAGTTCCCCATTACAAGATACACACATTTTATCCCTGCCAGTAACTCAGGGGGTGGAGACAACAAAGCTTACAACAGATTTATTTTTAATAAATACTTAGTTACAGTTACAGTTTCATGCCTTCTTGCATTTGCTACTTAGAGCTAATAGTTATAACTGCTGTTATAGTGACAGTTTTGAAAATGCTATTGTTTTAGATTCTTGTTTCCTGCAGTATGACTAAAATAGATACCTTCCATTACTTTTTTTAAAAAACCCAAATACTTCAATCAGCTGATCTTGGTACCATACCTTCCTGTCATCCCTTTAATTGTTGCCTCAACATTCATACTAAGGCAGCTGCATGTGGCGCAGCATGAGGCAGCATTTGAACCCTGTGCTATTTCCTCTCTACCATCTAATGATGTCACACTCCTGTAACTATAAAAGTATAGTTACACAGTCAAAGGAGTACAGATCATGTCTCCCTTATTCAAAATGCTTGGGTCCAGAAGTGTTTTGGATTTTGGAATACCTATACAGTATTTCCATATATGTACATAATGAGATATCTTTGAGCTGGAACCCAAGTCTAAATGCAGAATTAATTTATGTTTCATATACACCTTATACACATAGCCTGAAGGTAACTTTATATAGTACTGTATTTTAAAATAATTTTGTGCATGAAACAAAACTTATCAGACAACAAAGATGTAACTATCTCAACCAAACATGAAAAATGTTTTGGTTTTTGGAGTATTTTGGATTTCAGAATTCCAGATAAGGGAGACTCAAACCTGTATACAGTAAAAGGTTTTCCCTTATTAAGCTACAGATATAATGTAGTGTAATGGTATTAGTGTTCCTGTGGAAAGGATTATTTAAATGTAACTCATTTCTGATCACTCGTGACTTACAGATTCAGACAGGTACTGTAACTATTACTGCACCTGATGATCCATAACATATATTGGAATAATTTATATGTCATTCCATGTTTGAGTTAATACAGATCAGAGGTTCTAATAGTCTAAACTCTATTTATTTCAATGAAACTTTATCTCAGGTAAGTGGTTATAGGAGTGCAGTCCTATATCAACTTTTAACATAACATTTTGCCTGCACAGGTTAGAATGGTTCCCATTAGTGCAATAAGTGATTTGCATTTTTAAAATCCCAATACTTAAAAAGAAGTCAACAAAAATGGAAGTGTGGGGCTTCTGTTACAATTTCCTTAAACAATATCCTCTTTTGTTTTAAAACTCATAAGAACACTGTAAAACAACTGGGTGATCTGAAAATGTTGATCAGAATTGGTTCTCACTGTACTTTCATGGTCTATTGGATCAAACCTCTTTTTTCACAGTAGAGATTAAGACATACAGCGAAATATGCAATTTTTGCCTATTTTCATAGTGCTTTACAGTATTCAATAGGAAAAGAAAATCCTGTTACAGTGTGCTTACTTTTTACATTTCATCTAGCCACCTGTTACACATTGAGCTGTATGGTGCATAGTTCAACTTACTGTGAGACCCAAGGTTACCCTTCTCATTTTTGGCACAGAGCTGCAGAACTCTTAGGACTTTTGCCTTGGACTGTGTTTCTGGAGACCTGGGCTCAAATCCCCACTCAGCCATGGAAACCCACTAAGTGACTTTGGGCAACTCTTAGCCTCAGAAGAAGGCAAAGGCAATTCTACTCTGAACAAATCTTGCCAAGAAAACTCTGTGATAGGTTCACCATCAGTCAGAGGTGACTTGAAGACACACAACTACAATGAAATACCACACAACTTTTGACTACTGTCCACTGATACAGCCCTTTTACAAAGAGAGAAACTTCTTTTTTGTAACATATCCTCCCATGTGCTAAACAAACATTACATAGTACAGTTTCCACAAGGGTAGTTGTGTTAGTCCATAGCAGTGGAAACAGCAGAGGAAGAGCCCTGCTGGCTCAGTCGTTAGATGCCTGTACTGCAGCCACTAACTCATATACCACAAGGTTGTGAGTTCAGTACCAACCCAGGGCCCAGGATCAACTCAGCCTGTCATCCTTCTGAGGTGGCTCAAATGAGTACCCAGCTTGTTGGGGGCAATCAGCTTACACTTTGTAAACTGCTTAGGGAGTGCTTAAGTGCACTGATAAGCAGAATAGAAATGTACTTGATATTGTTATTATAGCACCTTAGCTCCTGGATTAAGCAAGAAAGAATCTTGCCTGCAAGATCCCAAACCTCTCAAGTAACATATAAGTCAAGTAACAATATAACTTGCTACTTAGTACTGTAGTAAGACCATGCCAGCAGTGAGATTTCCAGATGAGTGAACTTGTACATAGTGCATGGAATAATGATTACTTTTCAAGAAAATACACAGGATGGGAGAAAAGAAAACCAAAACTCAAAGAAGAGAGACTTTAACACTTCTCTTAAGATATGAGTTGTATTGCCATTAATACTTTAAGGGAAATAGAAAATGTAATGTGTCACAATGTAAATCAAAAGAATTTTAAGCCTGTACAGTACTTCAAATCCACTTTTTTATGCTCTGCCCTTCAATGGGAGCATATGCATGAACCAAAGAACGTGTTCACTGATAACACTTACCATTGCAGGTGAAGAGCCACTGACATTTCACAATTGCTGAGCAAACACTCCTCTACAGAGATCAACAGCAACTGCAATTTCTTTCTACCTCTGAAAACTTATCTACATTGTTCTGATGAGTTACATTTAACTATTGAAATGCCAGTAGTAGTTTTGAAATCCTTTTCCAAGAGGATTTCTTTCGTTAATCCTCTGGCCGGGGAGGTGGAAAGGAAAGCCAACTGTGTGTGGAACTGAGGTGGTCTGTTAGGTTGCTAGGGTCAGGGGCTATGTCAGAAACCATAGTGTTGGGTTTGAGATGGAGGATGCTGTGTAAAAGAAATCTCAAGAGCTTTCTGGCTGTAGACATCACATTAGGTAACTACTCACAGGGTTGTTCAGGCAGAACTTCTTTCACAGGTCAGCTGGGTTTAATTTAAACCAAGACTCAGATATGTTCTGAATGATTTGATTTAATATAGAAATGGCTAGAGAGTGCTTTTGAGCATGTACAGCATGTCTCTTTCTGACAGAGAGAGAGAGAGAGAGAGATAGAGATAGAGAGAGAGAGATTCAGAGTCAGACAAAAATCAGCTGGATCATCACCACCACCACCACCACCTTGTCATTGGCTCATCATCATTTTGTCTTCTGAGTTACAATGCCTTCAAAGTGTCTTAGCAGTAACATCAAAAGGCATTTAAAACTCACACTAAACAACATTAGCATTTAAAAATCATCAGAATTTTCCTCAAGTCACTGGTGGCCAAAGGCTCCAGTGTGCTCTTGGGAAGGAGACAGTCCAGCTAGATTAGGCTCCAGGGTGGCCTTTGCTTGCATTTCTTATTCTCTTGAAGCTTCCTAGAGGAAAATTAGAAGTAGTTGATTTTTGAAAACATTTAATTATGGTCTGTTTCAATTTGGGTTTATGTGCAAACAGATAAGCATTTATTTAGCTCATGTTCACCCCCTATCTGGGGTTTGTGTTGGGTAACTTCACTTTCCAGAGTACTAAAATATTACTTATTATTATTTTATTCATTGCATTATATCCTACCTTCTCCAGATGTGTGCCCCAAGGTGACTTACAATATAATGTTTTAAAAAAATATAGGTAAAATATATTTCAAAAGTTGAAAAAAAAACTTTAAACAATCAAACTGAAACATTTTAGACAGCTGAAAACATATATCATGTCACATTTCACCAGTATACAGAAGTGTTGTTGTTGTTGTTGTGTGCCTTCAAGTCCTTTCTGATTTATGGCGACCCTAAGGCAAACCTATCACATGGTTTTATTGGCAGGTTTCTTTAGACAGGCTTTGCCATTGTTATCCTTTCAGGCTGAGAGAGTGTGATTTGCTCAAGGTCACACAGTGAGAATAAATAAGTAAATAAATAATAGAACTGTAGGATTGTAGAGGTGGAATAGTCCTCAAGGGTCATCTCGCCCAGCTCCCGGCCAATGCAGCAATCCAGTGTTGGGGCACTGTTAGTTTTCAGTAGCCACAACCATTGGACATAAAGGAAAGCTGACAGTTTGCGTGTCCCATTCAGTGCATAGGATTTCCTTAAATTTAGGATTAAACAGAACTCAAAATGCTTATTGGAAGATGTCTTGCAGTATTTGCAGAAGATAGAGATAATCAGTTTTCATAGACAAATGTCATCACAACTCAGTAAATAATACATTTTGATGACCATAAAAGTTGTTGAGATGATTTTTTAAAACCTTAAGGCTGCAATTACTCAGAATAACTTTGGAATAAATACCATTAACCAGTGGGGTTCATATCTGAGAAAATGTGCATAGGTTGTGTTGCATAAACCTCAGTTGTGTATTTTATCTATGGCTGTACAGACGGGCCCTATGGGGTGCCATTGTTACGTGCGAGGGGCGGCGCTTCCAGATGTGACTCGCCCCTTGCACATGATGAGGGCATCAAAATGGTGGCACCCTGTACATATGGGCACCGCCATTTTGAGGTGACAGATGCCTAGCATCTGCACGTCCTGGCGTCATTGTGATGCCACTAGTGCGCCCTTTTTGCAGGTTCCTTTTGCTATGCAAGGGAGCCATGCGGTTTGTCCGCTGCAGCTCCCTCGCGCAGCAAACCAGGGTGGCGGGAGACCTTTATTTCTAGACTATATGTTCTTCAAAAAAATGATCTGGTCTGGTGTTGTGCTTATTTTTTTTTAATGTAATAAATAACTAGTAAGTAAAAAGTTAATTTAAAAGTGTTGAGTGAGCTGTAATAGTTTAAATAAGGAAACAGAAATAATCTTGTCAGTTTTCCCATAAAGTAAATTTAGTGTAAAAAGCCATACTGGATTTGTTTCACACACAACAATCCCAGGGAAAAAAATGGCCTAACCAGTCAGATGAAAATTAGAAAATGCAGGATCTTTTTTTTAAAGCCACACAAAGTTATGACCTTTTTTGCTCTTTTCAAGTTGTGCAAAATCAAGAAATTCTGGCTGGAAAGAGCCAGTGGAGAGTTACTTTCCCTTCAAGCATTTAGTTTATTTGCTAGATTGATGTCTTTCTCTTCTTTCAAGAATTGATCTTGGGACTATCTAGTGATGGTGTCTCATCCAACTACTGGCAAAGTCCAGACCTGTTGGGTGGCAGGCTAATATTTTGGCATAAGTAACTGGTTCTCAGAATAGCAATAGAAAGTACATTTCTATACCACTTATCAGTGAACTAACACTCCCTAAGTGGTTTACAATGTGTAAGATAATTGCCACCAACAACCCAAGTACTCATTTTAGTGATCTATGGAAGGATGCAAGGCTGAATGGGCCTTGGAGCCCCTGGCATTGAACTCACAACCTTGTGGCTGCGAGTGGCTGCACTACCAGTATTTAACCACTGTGCCATCAGGGCTCCTTGAATAGTGAGTGGGCCTGGGGCTCCCTTTGGACTTTTTCCCCAGAAAGATATGAGTTTGTCTTGGAAGCCTTCCTTTTTGTAGTTCTTAATAGATCCAAGAGTCCATTGTCAAGCCATCTTCACTTAATGCAATATAAGAAGCTTTGGAATCCATTCAGTATCTGCATTATCTGTGCTGGGTTTCCATGTAACAATTATCAGTTGTCATAGCCTTTGAACTTCTTTGAGACCAGTCCTCCCAGACCCAGTATGGTACACTCTGTGAAGACCAGCAGTCCTCTTTTTTAAGATGTGTGTATGTATTTGTGATTCAGGATGGATAGATAAATGGCCTATCGTTTTATCTTATAGAGTGATAGTTTGAATCTGGTTGAGCTGGCTCAGTATCTCAGGATCAGGCATAATAGTCTGCAATAAGACATACAGGTACTGGGACAAAACTAACTCTAACCTCAACACTGGCACAGAAGATGAGTCCTGCTATTACATAGGGTGCAGTTGTTGGCCTCAGATGGCAGATTTGGGGGCGGAGATATTAAAAGACAGAAAATAAATATATTAGGTTTGTTATTTCATTCCCCCCCCCCCCCCGTGGCTCACTGTTTAGCTTTTCTGCCTCAAATATGAAAATGTCATAATTATTTGGCTTAGCTATCATCCAGTGGTTCTGCTACTTTCCTGTTCTTGCCAAGAGCATGAGGAGAGAATGCAAACCAGGTAACTGAAAGGACACTTTTGCACCCTGTTTTGCTTAACATAAAGTGGGAAAATAATGTTTAGGATTAGTGTTTGCAAAGGGAACACTCATCCACTTGCAGTTCCAAGGAAGCTGTTTTAGTCCCTTCCTACATAATGAGACAAACCTCTTTCCCCTCCCAGAAACCTGTTCCTCCTGCCTTTTTGTTAGGTTCTGCCTTCCTTTAGTCTACAGCATTTGGATTTCAGAATACCTGAAATTAAGGGACAGCCCAAAATCTTTTGAGTCAGAGCTCAGCTTCTTTAAAACCCTAATCCTTAAAGGCTTTAGCAAATGACGAGTTTAGAAAACATCAAGTAGACACATTTCAATTTGTGACAGTTCTCTAAACAGAGATTGTTTTTCCAAACCCCCATGTTGATTGTTGCCAAGAAAGGTGACAGTTTTATGGCATAGCCTTATCATCAGAGGAGCACAGGCTTTTAATTATTTTTATGAAGCAGTTTTATCTTGCTGCGTTCAATAAAAACTCCCTGCTGGCTTTTCCTTTCGATTATGAATCCAGATCAATGTGCAGCAGGGATTTCCCCTAAAAAAGGAGAGAGGTTATGGCTTGTAATTAAGGATTCTGGAATCTTATAAGCCAGAATGATTTAATCATTGTGACATTTTGACATTCTCTTGTTTAAGTGGATTTTCTGAACTGCATTGGCAAAACAGCCTTGGATTTTACTTTCAGAGAAATAAACAATGTGGTCTAAGAGACTCCCACCTTGAGATGGAAAACACAGAGATACACAAGCTTAGATTTTATAGCATGTATAATATAGTTGTAGAAGATGACTAACAATGTTTATATGCTCATGGAACTTGATTTCCTCAGTTTTTCCACATAATAAAAATGTGCAAAATTGTTGTTCTAGGCACTGGAGCAACAAATATCTATTCTTTAAACAAAATACAAATTTAGGAGAAAATGAAGAAGAATGGAAGAGAAACTAGACCAAATAGTCATTGGTTTGAGATCTTTCAGGTTCCTAGACATGTTGCAAGGTATCTGTAATTAAAATCTCTTGCAGCCCTTTCTTTTTTCAAGATCAAAGCAGACGAGGGGAAGAGAAATAAATTGGAGCAGTAGTATTAGGGAAGAAGTGTTGCTTTATTTTTTATTTTTAATGAGATAATTATTTCACCATAGAAGAAAGATAATACTAATATGAAGTGTTTTAAAACAGATAATAATAATAATAATAATAGTCTGCTAGGTTAGTTGTGCCATCATTTCCCCATTCTTATTTTCTCCTTCCAAATGTGTTTGGGCTGTGTATTTGCCCTGTAGGGTGCACCATTTAAGGACTTGCATCTACCCTTGAGGACAAATTACCGTTCGGGAAGGAAAATTTAGACTGAGAGAACATGCACATTTCCAGATATACCTTTCATCATGCCTCTTTCGATGAATATTACTGGAGGTCCAGAGGTTTCTATTCATAATCTGCCTGTGTTTTCCCATCACTTTCTCCAACTTTTTTCTTATCATAGAAAGTCTCTCCAGGATTAAAAGACAGAATACTTGCACAGTGCATTCTAATTGGTAATACAAGGAACCCTTGGAAGCAGCAGAGATTAAAAGTTAAGCAATTCACTGCTATGCTCCCAAATTGATTGTCCCAGTCCTCCTGATTTGGTCAAAGCTGCCACTTTGAGAAATCCTAATCATGGCTAGGATGTGTTATCTCTGGTTTTGCAAGGAATCCCATAATTGTCTGTAGCATCTTCTTTGATATGCCTAATACCACTCTTGTAATTGGTCAGATAACAGTTTTGGATAGGCCACTTGATTGGAGCCACTCGCTGATTTACTTCTTGTCTTCTGCTGTTCACTTATAGAAACCATTCTATGCCTTAGAATAGTGGAAGTGGTATTTAACCTGAGGTAAAAATAAAGGCACCATCCAATTATCTAGCAGCAGCTCATGTGGCATAATGGGTTATTTCCTTGCAGATACTGGTAGGATTACAGTAGAGCCCTCTCTGTAGGTTATAGCCTTCTCCAGTTAACAGTGCCAGCTGATTACCAATGGGACCCTTAGTCTTATTTTCAGTACAGATTAGTATTTGTCATTGTTCTAGATCAGTGCTGCTTGATGTAATGTTAAGAAATCAAAGTTTGCCATCTTTTAATGAATTGGGGTATGTGAATTCTGGGAGCTATAGTGTTGTGAGACATTTAGCCTTCTCTGTCAGAGAGCTCTGGTGCCACAATAAACTACAGTTTCCTGGATTCCCTAGCACTGAGCCGGGGCAGTTTGAAGTAGTCTCAAACTGGATTATTTCTGCAGTGTGTTTTGGACCTCATACACACATGAGAGCAGAACACAGCAGGGCAGCTTTCCCATCTGTATACTATCTCCATGCTGGGAAAGTCGTGACTAACATCACTACTACAAGTACTACATCATTTGTATCCTCCTGTTAAAGGCAAAGAGCACATCAGTCATGAAAAGTATCAATATGCAAAATGGGCCAAATATTCTGAACCATATTGGCCTCATATACCCTTCCTTAGGGAGCCAACTGAATATTCTGTCTGTAACATCATCCTTCATAGTACTGAACGCTCTATGCTATTACCTTCCCACCCTTGTTAGGCTTTTAAAAAGCTGTTAACAATATTAAACAAAACTGAAAGCCAGGAGTATTTCTGCCATTAAAGAAAAGATAGATGGGGTTTCTCTTTGTGAAGTGGAGACAAGCAGGAGATTCTCTGAAATGTCAGTGGAGTATATATATATTAATATCAATCCTGATATCATTAGTTGTGGCATAAGTTTGTGGGAGGGAATAAGATGAATCAAGATCACAGTTCTCAATAACATAATTTTTTCAGGGCTGGTTGTCAAAACACTACTTACTACAGCATTTTTGAACGCAAGTGAGGAAGCAGTCAGAAAAGATTGATCACCTTTGTAACCTGTGGGTAATTGAAATATTGTCTTCCATGTGTTCAACAAAGCTTCTAGAATATGTTTGATCACATAACTTTGTGATATAGTCTGCTTGTATGTTAGATATATGTTTTACATAACAAGAGAGAGGCTTAATTTTCTGTTTTTAAATGGACAATTAGATGTAATGCCCTACGCTACCACCCCAATACTAAAGCGGACATTTACTGAAACACAGTTGCTGTATCCATGCTACACAATTCTAGTTGTTATTATTATTATTATTATTATTATTATTATTATTATTATTAAGCTTTATTTATATAGAGCTGTAAATTTACACAGCACTGTACATAGTGCTTTGGTTTGTTTATTATTTGATATACTTTAACTGCCATGGCTCAATCTCATCAAATTATGGGATAGTCTGGTAAAGTACTGAAAATTCTGTACCAGAGAGTTTTAGTGCTGTAGTTAAGGGGATTGCATTTAGAGACTACAATCTACAAATTCCTGGTTTCCCTAGGAAGGATCTATAGTACCGGTAGTTAAAAGTGATATCAAACTGCTATAATTGTACAAGGTGGATGCACCCTAGGATGAGTGATAGGCATCACAAAGTGAAAGTACATACATAATATCATCTGAGTTAAAGTAGATTAGAGCTTATTAGCTGTTATGGCTCCACATAAAAAGGACCTTTGGGACGATAGGTGATGTGGTCCTCTTATCTATACAGTATGCAGTATTTATGAGCATCTTCTAAAGTATCAGCTGATAAAAGAGGTAGCTGGCCCAATAGAATCTATCATGTAGACAATACCACTCATGTGTGATGTCACAACAGACTAGCTCAAGTCTCTTAAGGTAGCTTCCTGACATCAGTTTCTCAAGAGACTGTTGTCACAAACAAAGAAGCAAACCAAGAAGGATCTAATAGCACCTATAATCCTGAGGCAGTTGAGTTGCCATTGGTGGTTGTCTGCAACTTTTGCTATCCTTTGCTAGACTGATTCTTCTTATACATCTTAACTAGCAGCAGTAGCTGTCACAGGGACTGGCACATGTGAGATCTCTGGTTTTCAGATGTCTGGCATTCTAGTGAGCTCTTCATTTGCAAATGTGGTGGCAGCATTACAAGAAGCTGACAGAAACACTATCAAGCGCAACAAAAATGTTTTCTAGGCTCCTGACTAATAGCTACCATTCAATTCTTTGCTGATTCAGTACTGAAAATACTTTCTAAACCTTAAAATGCAGCTAGATTCAGCTCCCTAACCATGCAGCAGGCACCGTTCCAGAGGAGATAAGTAAGTGCCTTGTATTAACTTGCCAGGTGCTGATGCTCAATTCCCAGGGAAGTGTTGGCAGGATAGGTATGGACTGATCTGGCTTATTTTTAAGAGTGAGGAAAAAGAACCATAACAACCGAGCAATGTTCTGGTTACATTTCCCAAGGAAGTTATCTAAATTATGTGTACCATAAGTAATCCATATTATAGAGAGATCTGTTGCTGGGTTTGTTGTTTAATCATTCTACGTGTTAAATGTTGACATTAGAATTTTATTTTCATAAGTGTTAGATCCCATCTGATCATGGAAGCTATGCAAAGTCAACCTTGGTTAGTACTTGTGTGAGAGACCACCAATGAAAACCAGAAGCTGTAGGCTATATTTCAGAGAAAGGAACTGGCAAAACCACCCTCTGAGGATTTCTTGTCTAAGAAAACCCTACCAAATTCATAAGGTGATCATAAGTCAAGAGGTGACTTGAAGACATATACACAAATATGCAAAGGGATCTTGTATCTGAGGAAGTCAGCTCAAGTCTCCGAAAGTTCATGCTACCAGCTTCTTTCTTTCAGTTAGTCACCCACCAATTTCTTTCTTTTAGGCAAGGAACACTCAGAGGTGCTTTGCCATTGCCTTCTTCCTCTGAAATATCAGCTTCATTCCCACTTACAAATAAATCAGTTTGCGATCCAGATCAGTGGATCAATTCAATAGCAGATCAATTGCTCCAATCACATTTCCTTGTTGTAAAATAACCCGCTTCTTGTTCACATTAACCAACAATTCGATTCCAAAGGCACCCTCCCTGCTCATATCATTAAAAAAATCAATTCTGATCCGCATCCTGTTTACCCTTGTGCTGAATCGATGTATTGCAAAAGACGCGGGGGAAATGAGCATGAAAAAGAAGCTTGTTAAATGGGTCTAGTGGGTGGTCCCCCCTCTCCAAACCGAGTGTGAACAAGGGTCATTTAAACCACTTCAGCGTTTATTGACGCTGATTTAAAGCGTAGTGGGAATGACTTCTGGTGATCCCACAATTTTCTTTCTCAGGCAAGGAACATCCAGAGGCGATTTGCCATTGCCTTTTTCCTCTGACATATCATTCCATAGTTTAATTCCCAAACCCCTGTTCATAAAAAGAGGGTAAACTTTGGATTCCTTAACATTATTACCTCAAGCAGCACAGAGGTGGAATAATGACAAACACTAATCTGTACTGAAAGGAGCTGGGGATGTTTAGCCTGGAGAAGAGAAGGTTAAGAGATGATATGATAACCCTGTTTAAGTATTTGAAGGGGTGTCATGTTAAATATAGAGCAAGCTTGTTTCCTGCTGCTCCAGAGACTAGGACATGGAGCAGTGGATGCAAGCTACAGGGAAAGAGATTCCACCTCAACATTAGGAGGAACTTCCTGAGAGAGGGCTGTTTGACAGTGGAACACACTTCCTCAGAGTGTAGTGGAGTCTCCCTCCTTGGAGGTCTTTAAACAGAGGCTGGATGGCCATCTGTCACAGGGGATGCTTTGGCTGAGAGTTCCTGCATGGCAGAATGGGGTTGGACTGGATGGCCCTTGGGATCTCTTCCCACTGTATGAGTCTATGAAAATAAAGCTAAGGGTGCAACTGGGATTCAGCTCCACTCTCTGGGCCTCCCCTAATTAGCAGCAGGAGCCTTGCAAAGCAGTGCTTGGTTGGGCGCCTTCCCTTGCTTTCCTCACTCACCTGGCGGAGAGGTAAGGGGCGGGGCTTAGGTCAGGTATGGGGCGGGGCTTTCCAGGGGCGGGGCTTCGCCCAGGGCTTGCAAGTTGCTCAGGGAGGAAAGAGGGCGCGCGCTGCCTCCACTTCCCTGGGAAGGGCGCGCGCACACACAGCCACTTGTATGTCTCTCTCTCTCTCGGTGGCTGCAAGTGGGCTCTTTTCCTCGGGACGCAACTGAGGCCAAGTCCAGCCCTTGTGCCAAGAGAGAGAGCCTTGCAGAGCCCGGCAGGGAGGGCTCCTGCGTTTGCAAAGCGGCTTTGCTGGGCTGATTAGAGGAGAGGAGCCTCCTTGGCCAGGTAAGGAAGGACTCCCCCCGGATGCCTTGCTCTCTTGCCCCGAAGGCTCTCTTGCAGCTCCGCTTTAGGGGGGGGGGAACTGGGGGGAGAAGAGGGTTTGATTCCTGGGGAGACAGTATTGCCTTTCCTGCTTCCTTTCCTGGAGAAGTAATCCGGCATCGAACCGGATTTATCCCCCCAGTGTGGCTCACACTTTCCTCAGCCTCCAAGGGGACTTTGGATCCCCCCCATGTGACCCCCTCCCCTCCCTTTTATTTTTCAGGGGGTTCGAGCTAAGTCCCACGAGCTGGAAAGCCCCCTTTGGGAGAAACTGTGCCCCACTTCTTCTTCTCCCCCTTCCCTCTCCTTTGGCATAAACCAGAGGCAACTTGGGCTGCCTCCACACTGGGGAAATAACCCGGTTTGGCACCGCTTTAACGCTTTGTCTGGCTCAAGGCTGTGGGATCCTGGGAGTTGGAGTTTGCTGTGGGGCCCAGAGTGGAAAGCTGGAGAGCCCCCTTTGGGAGAAACCGTCCCACTTCGAATAATATTCATTCAGTTTTAGCTCGCCTTTCCCTGCGGATCGAGGCGGGTTACAATAAAAGAGAGTCTTCGCCCCCCTCCCTCCCTTTGGGTTAAACCAGAGGCTACTTACTTGGCAGCCTTTTTAAAAGTCGACCCAGGTCTCTATTTCCCACTTGTTGTGGGAAATAGGTTGCATTTCATATTGTATTTTATTTGTTATTGTCAGCCGCCTCGATCCTGCGGGAGAGGCGGCATATAAATAAAATGTCATGATTATTCTTATTCTTAATCCCTTGGCGACCTGCTTCTCTTGGCTTTTCCCTGGAGAGATGGATACTCTACTCGTAGGAAGCCCTCTGTGGAGTAGTTGAGCCTGTTGTACCTGCTTCTGTGTGTGTGTTTGTGTATCTGTTCCCTGTGAGAATCCCACCTTCTATCCAACATTTGAGAAGTGACTTCCCTCCCCTTGCTTTTGGATACTGGCTGGTTTTCAGAAGTAGTGTCATTATTATCATATATCCTTTATATTATTATTTATATACTTATTTATATATATTTATATAATGTTGTATAACATATATATTTATATAATATATTATTATATTATATAAAGGCTCAGCATGTATCAACAACCATCATAATATTCATTTTGCATTGATTTATACTCATCCGCCGCCGTGAGTCCCTTATATTGGGAGATATAAGAAATACATAAGAAAAGGGGTCTAAGAAAATAACAATTTATAATAATATTTTAATTTATTATAAATTGCTATTTTCTTAGATCCCTTTTCTTATATGTTCTAACTCCCAACATGTGGCCTCTGTCTTGAACTTTTTGGGAGAGCTATCTGACCCGCCTTATCCCTGAAGGCTCAGAGCATGTATCAACAGCGATCATAATATTCATTAAAAAGAAGATCAACCCAGGTATTTGTACATATGGTACTGTATTTAAAAACATGGGTCCTGTATTCAAGGGAGCCAGGGTGCTGTAGTGGTTTGAGCATTGGACTACGACTCTGGAGACCCGAGTTCGATTCCCAGCTCGGCCATGAAACCCATTGGGTGACCTTGGGCAAGTCACATGCTCTCAGCCTCAGAAGTTTGCGGTGGCAAACCCCCTTTGAAGAAACGTGCCATGAAAACCCTGTCTTAGGTGCGCCATAAGTCGGAAATGATTTGAAGGCACCTAACAACAAGAACAACAACAGTATTCAAAACATGTTAGCTGTAAGAATATTTTGCATTGGGACATAAGGCCAAAGTCTTGTATGTTTATACAAGGTAAAAAGAATGGTGCCAAACCAAATAAGAACAGCGTTACTTTTGCACCCTTCTTTTTGAATCACCCTGTATTAGAAGTAAAATACTTAGAATATTTTCCTCTCTGCTCATCCTTTGAGAATGTAAACTCAGCTGATTTTTACAGATAATTCCTTCTGCCTGCATTTGCTGAGGAGATACCGGGATCCTTTTGCAGCTGACTTTCTTTGCCGCACTCAGCTGCTCCCAGACTGTTTGGTGGGAGGTGAAAATGAGGAGGCACAGGTGGCATCAACAGTGCAGCAGACTTGGTTCCATTGCACATGTTGTATTTGCACTCAGCCTGGCAACGGGATTTCAGTCTTCCCACGGCTCCGTCTAAAGTTAAGGCGATGAAACAAACAGGCTTTTTATTATGTAATGTTATACTCTTCTCTGCATTAACAAGTTCCTTTGCAAACATTGCAGAGCTAGCAGTTGCTTTCCATTTTCTCAGATTTTTTCCCCGACATAATAAATTGTTGATAGAAGGAATGCATCTCATAGGACTTAACTATACCTATACTTGACTTGATTCTAGTATCTGACTCTTGAGGCAGGGTCATCTGTGTGATTTCTTTCCCTGTCCTTGCCTATGAAATTTGTGCAGTTGCTATAAGTCAGCAGCTGACTTGAAGGTGCACACACTAAACACCCTAAAGGCATTAGATCCTGTCTGATCTTGGAAGCTAAGCAGGGCCAGCCCTGGTTAGTATTTGGATGGAAGACCACCAATGAATACTAGGTTAGTCCTCTGTACCAGCAGGCTAGTCATCTGCAGACTGGCTCATCCACAGATGTCCCCTCCCATTATCCTCAATAATGGGCGCATGACATGCTAACGTGGTCCTGTGCATGTCCATAGATAATAATGGGATTTGAGGTCCCATACTTTTTGGTATCTGCTGGGGGTGGGGGAGAAAAGAATCTCCATTGATATGGAGGACTGATAGTATTTAAGAGGAAGGACTTGGCAAAAATGCTTCTTGAATATTCCTTGCTTATGAAAACCCTATGAAATTCCTGGTGTCACTGTAAGTCAAAAGGACTTCAAGGCTCACGCATGACAATGCTTTTTCCCATGTAGGCTGCGTCAGTTTTCCATTCAGTTTGCAGGGTAAAATAAACAACCTGGCTGCACTTCAGAAGTGACTCTGCATGTGTCCAAGGCTATAAGGAGCAATTCTATATAAGGAAAACAATATGCCTATGCCAACCCTAAGCTGGGTGGCTCTACCTGTTATGCAAACCCGGCTGCTCCCTGGGGTTTGACTGGGTTTGACCCAGGCTCACCCCTTTTCCCCTGTGACTTCCTGCATGAGGTGGCATTGTTGGATCATGTGATGGATGGATGGAAACCTCTGGGTGCCCATTCTTGGTCCTGTCACTGATGTGGGTTGTGGCCTTAGGCAAGTTGCTCTTCTGTTGACAAAGTCATTGGAATGGATACTCAAAGGCTGAGTTTGAATTACTCATACAGTTTATTGGATTCTAATTATAATCACCCAGAAGAAAGAGACACAGCTGTTGCTATAGAAGTTTCAGTCAGTAAGAGCCTCAGTACAAGATTCAACATCTTTTTTTATTTTCTTCCTTGTGTCCTTTTTCTTTTCTTTTTGAAATGATGCACACATATTCTTGACACTGTGGAAACGAGAGAAATTTGAGGAGTGGATAATGTACTGGAATATATTCTAGAAGACACTGTGCCCTGAGTGCCACTTGTTTGATTACCTGATTCTGTTGCTGTTCCCTCAGCTGCACATGAGTATGGGATGTATCTGGAAATGGAGATGATAAGGGCTCAGTTGTGGGGCTTGCTGCTAGCTGTGTCATAGATGCAAATATACTGTATAAATGACAGCAATGTGTGCTTAACCAGAGATGAGGAACATGTGACTCTCCAGATGTTGAATTACAACTCTCATCAGCTTAGCTTATTATGAGAAAAACCAGAAGATGCTGCAAGTACTGGAAGGCCACAAGTTGCCCATCCCTGATTTAAGTTTTCATGGTTAACTTTAGGATGTATTTTAAACCAAATCTTGTGGTACAATACCAGTTAGTGGTTACGGTTCTGGTCCTAGCTCTCAGACAATTAAAGTCAAGAATGGGTAATTGAAATAAATCACACAGAAAGTGAGATGAGGTATATAGTATTGCAATGCTTCTTGTTATATGCCTTCTAGTAGACTTAGCTTACGGACAGCCCTATTCTAGGGCTTCCTTGACAATGGTTTTTCAGAAAGATTGGCTGTTGCTTTCCTTCAAGGCTGAGAGAGTATGGCTTGTACAATGCCACCCAGTTTGGTTCTGTGACTAAGCCAGGATTTGATCCCAGTCTCCTGGTAGTACAGCACTCAAACTACCCAGTGGTTTCCAAACTTTGGACCTCCAGGTGTTTTGTACTTCAACTCCCATAAGCCCCAGCCAGCTTGCCAGGAATTCTGGGAGCTGAAGTCCAAAACAGCTGGATGTTTTATCTTTCTTCTAATCAGATGAAAGCAGTGTCTACGGCTTGTGTTCTTTCATTTTATTCTCACAACTACTAAGAAAGAGTTAACAACCCAGCTAATAGAAAGAAGGGATATCTTTACATCAGGGTTGGAATCATGGAGCTTTCCAGATGGTATTGTACTGCAAGTCCCAGCAGCCTTCACCAGGAAAAACAATGATGAGGAACACTGGGACTGTAGTCTTACTGCTTTACATGATTTCTTGTATCTCATGTATAAATTAACCGTAGAACTGGCTGCAACAAATTTTTGGAAATGAAAGGGGATTAAAAACCCTGGTATTAATACAAAGAAATAAACTAGGTAGCTCTTTAAAATGTTTTCCTCATCTAATCTAAAGGTATAATTGCCATAACATTTAAAGACAACTATGCAGCTGCTATGATTAGTAAAGGAATTAATTAATCTTTATTATATGATACCAGAATTCTGCACTATAGTTACATACAATGTAATCATGTGACTTGTTTCTCATTCTTTGATTATGGTGAAAGAACAGAATACTATGTCTTTACTATACATAAATTGGACACAGTTTATACGTTACTAAGTTTCAGATGAAGTATAATTACTTATACATCTTAAATTGCTTTAAAAAGTGAATCCCATTTATTTAAATGTGTGGTGCAGTAGATCAGAGATAAGATGTCATTTAAACATGACATAGTTCCTCTATCTTCTGAACTTTGTTGGCTAAATTTCCTGTCTAAGCCACAGTTTTCCTTCTACCTTTTGATTAAACATCCAGCTAGGGATGAACAAAATATTAACTGGATTACTATTTCCATACAGAAATCCCACTGCTGGATTTTCTGAGGTTGCAGTGGAATGTATCTTGCCTTAGGAGTACTTACGAGGGCTT
Organism: Sceloporus undulatus; assembly: GCF_019175285.1. NCBI lineage: Eukaryota > Metazoa > Chordata > Lepidosauria > Squamata > Phrynosomatidae > Sceloporus > Sceloporus undulatus. The sequence continues at coordinate 263,210,973 of NC_056522.1, forward strand.
CATTGTGTTCTGGATAGAAAATGTGAGAAAACCATGCATACATTTGAAAAATATCCATTAACATGATTTAGTTAATGTAAAAATGTATACAGAAATATGTACAGTATCTTAAAAATGTGTACATTGAAACTATGCACAAAACATAGTCATTTCAGGGAGGAATGCCTTCTTGCAGCTCACTTTAAATAAGGCAGAATATGAGCACAATTGGGAACCTGAGGAACTCAATGAGAGTGAGACGGTGAGATTTTGGCATACCTATACTTAGCCATCATTCCTTACAAAGATCAGTATTATTAGCTTTTACTACACGACTGCTGGATGAGATTGCTCAGATTTTGAAGTACATTGTTGTTTATGACATGTGTTGATGACATCCTGGCTAAGTATTTCTTTGGTTAAGTATCTGTGGGCAGGTCTTGAAACAGGTTTTTGTTTTTGTTTTTGGTTTTTTTGAGATTGTGATTGAAGAATCATTCAAGAGTAATTGATTTCAGGTGAAACCAAACAAAATAGAGCAAATCCTTTGAATCTGACAGCTAGTGTGGAGTAGTGGTTTCAGTGTTGGACTAAGGCTCTGGAGAGCAGAGTTTGGATCCCTGTTCTGCCATGGAAAACACACCGGATGACCTTGGGCAAGCCACACTCTCATAGCCTCAGAGGAATCCAGAATCCCCTTCTGAACAAATCTTGCCAAGAAAAGTGATAAGTTCATGTTAGGATCACCATAAATTGGAAATTACTTTAAGGCATACAACAACAGCAAAATAAACAAATAAATAAATAATCACCATCTTATTTTTTTTTAATATTAGTTATGCTAACCATTCTGATTTCACATAAACCCTTAAAAACCATGACATGTTAATTATTTGAAAGTACCTCAATAAAAACTTTTGCTTGTCTGAAAACTTACACTCTTCATTAAAGCTATATGGAAAACTTTGTTTGTCTGAAGAGTTGGACCTTGCAGAGAGTCTACTGGCTTCCTAGAAGAATTTGGATTTCTTCAGCTATAAATAAGTTGGTAGCTTTCAAATAACAATGTTACAGAATCGGTGAATCAAGATAAAAGCACTTGCCTTAGAAACAGTATCTTCTAACATTGTTTATTCACTAGCACTATGATGTTATGGAGACCATGGAAAAACCTGGTATCACTGTATCTCCAAGGGACCAGGTGATAGGGATAAATACCATCCTTTTCACAACACCTTTTCCACAACAGCTGAACTGCTCAAGTGCTGGTAGCAGTATGAAAAGATTCACATTGCTCTTTTAGATGGCTGTTTTGCTGGGTACTTCCCAGTTACTTTTTTTATTACTCTGCCAAAATATTACCGTACTAACATAACAGAGCGAGCTGATTTTTTTCTTTGTAAGAAATAGTTTTGTAGTCATTTAATCTTAATCCTACTTTGGGTTCTTTATCTGTAATTTATAATACAGATTAATATAATAATTGATGTTAATGTAGAGTTAACTTGAATATTTATTGAGCCTATTAATATTATGTCATGCTGAGCCTTTACTGCTGATGACTGTATTAGTGAAGAATCAGCATGTCCTGATAGGTTGCTTTTGCCATTAAAACCTTTAAACCATTTTCAAATATTACTCATAGTGATGACAGAAAAACAGCATGCGGTATGTCCTTCTATTTCTTGTCTCCCTTTAACAATTTTCTTAGAATTGTGGAACTTTCTTTAAGATAATCTGCACAAAGTTATTCAGTTTATGAAAGGGAAGTGAATTCTGAGGAAAAGAAGAACAAATCTATAACAGTGTCTTTGAAAGTGCTGAAAGCCTTATTGGCAGTGTATGAAGACTATTTTGTAAATCTGGCAGATGCTTTCTGCCTATTTGACTGAAAAATGTATATGCTTTTCCCGGAAGTGTAGAAAGGCAAGGTTAGAGCCATATGGTACCAAGAGTTTTGGAATGCCAGGAAGGCGGAGTGGAAAGCTTTCACCTTGTGCCTGCTGGAATTTCAGGAATTCTGCTCTGCCGCAGTCTCTGATGATCAGAGTTTATTCTCCGCCTACAGGATGAGTGTGTGTGGTTTTTTAAAGCCTGTGTGTTGCTAGATCCTTTCCTGCTCATTCATTCATACACAGAGAGAAAAGAGGAGGGTGGTTTATGCACAGTGATTAATTAATTACTCATTCTGGACTAGGATGAGTGTAGCATAGCTATGCAAGCTTTTCCTTGAACTGCCATAACAACAACAACACAACTTTTGTCCAAGGTAGACAATTGTATAATTCTTCTGAACTAACACTTACTGATCCTTTTGGATTGTGATAATATTTGGGATTTGCAGAGATGTGGAAGAGAAGCATGTGTTGTTTTCTGGCTTTTTGTGTATGCACTAAGAACTGTTATGAAAAATCTCCTGTGAAAAATCAAAGACCAAAAAAAGTTCTTAAACTACCTCTCAAGTTGTAGGTGGAGTCTCGGTTTGGAAATGCAGTTTTTAATGCACTGCTGCAGGACATGTGCTCTAAAGTCATATAGTTTCAATTAGTTTTGTTTGTTCTGGATTGTGAGTTCATCTTAGAATTGGGATGAATTATTTAAATAAGCAGTAACCTCTGGCACATTGAGTTAAAGCATCAATAAAAAAGCTGTGCTTCATTTGGAAGGCGCAATCTGTCCCTGGGTCATCATGAATGACTCTGTATAATTGCATGTGGTTCTGCCTTCTGTTGCAGGCTGCCTCCAAATGGCTGCTGGAGACTTTCCAGGAAGTCCACTTGAACAGTTTCTCCTCTTAATCTTTCTTCTCCTTAAAATTTCATAAACCATAGCAAGCCCCAGGACTAAACAGGTCAGCATGTGGAAAATACTGAGCTGCCTCGTATTCATTGCCTCAGGAGTCATTGGATATGATACTTCTGGATTGCTGCTTTATGGCTTTCCCTATCTTATTGTTTACATTTCCAGTTCCGTTTCCAGTTTCCTAATTCTACACTAAATGTTTGGAGCCACAGTACAGTGTCATTTTTTTATCCGAAGTGTAAATAGAGTGTACCATTGCTCATACCAAAAAGCACTGCATGAATGTCTTTCTTCAGTTCCATTTAGAAATGTGATTCGTTTCCTTTTTATTATTAATTTCATCTTTTTTCTTTTTCTCTCTCCCTCCTCTGCAACTCCTTCTCAGCTCTCTCATAGTATCTTCCTCCTCCTTCTTCTACAACTTTTGCCTGCACTAACCTTTTCCCTCGTTCCCTAGTCCCTTTTCTTGTCGTCTCTTTCTTATTCTTTTACCCCTGCACTCAGTTCTTGGCTAACCATATTCTCTGTTTCTCCCACTCTCCACATCTTCTAGTTACACTTACATTTTCTCTTCTTTCTCAGTGCCCCTTCCCTACTCTCTCTTTTCCCCCTCACTTTCCAATTTTCCTAGGTACATTTGCCTTCTTCCTTCCATATCTTGAAACTTAGCAAGGATAACTTTGCTCCTTTTGCAGCAGAACTGCAATTTTAAAAAGTTACACTGGTACCCCGGGTTACGAAATTAATTCGTTCCGCTATTTCTT
>NC_056522.1:263219517-263295912 GCF_019175285.1 Sceloporus undulatus
AGCCGCGAATTTCGTATCCCGAAAAATTCGTAACCCGATCATTTCGTATCCCGGGGTACCAGTGTACTTTAAAAGTTATTGCAGTGTGGCCACACTAAAGGGTACAGGAGAAGTATCATATGGTCCAAGTCCTGGAATGTGCTTTGCCTTGTATGTTTAGTTGTTAAGGTACATTGAAGTGGATGAGATGAAAAGATGTTTCAAACTACAGGCCTGTGGCTTATTACATTTAGATTTTTAGAGTAACAAGAGGTGATCAGCTTGTTTGGAGAAACAAGATAGTAAAAACGTGTAATTAAAGTGTTAAACTAATTTTGAAGCCTTGGAACTATAAAAGTAACAAACTGCTTACAAAACGTGCATTCCTAGTTCTACCTCTGATATATATAAAAAAGCAGAAACTTAGTTTAATCTTTTCATTCTTAACATTATTTATTAATTTCTCCTGGCCTGATGTTTGGTTCCTAAGTTGCTTGAGAAACGTCAGAAAACTCTTTCAGTGCTAAGGTTCAGTCTGGAAAAGGACAAATTACTAATAATGGCTGTGGGCACATGTAAACAATGTTTCCTGCATTGTGGAGTACCAGAAGCCTATGTGCTTTCAGAGGAAAGTGTCCCAAGTTGGAGGCAGTGACATTTAGGTAGGCTTCAATTCTAGCACCTCTTCAGTGAAGCAGTGCGTGAGAGGTGGCAAAGTGTTGTTAAGAGAGAGATCACAATCCCCTGTTGAAAACAGGATTCCTAATAGGCACCTGTTCTAAACTATACCTAGCTTTTCATTTCAACCAGTAGCATTTTGGCCCTCGGATATCTAGCCACTGTCCTGCAGTTAGAACAAATATGCAGTAGAGATAGGGTTGCCATATCCCGCCCCCCGGCGGGACAGTCCCGGTTTGGGCGGTGCCGTCCCGGTCCCGGTCCGGTTTGGCGCCCAAACCGGGACGGCCCCGCCCACTGCGGCCCCCGTGGCGGCTCCAAGGCCTTGCTGAGGCCTGGGAAGGCTCTCCGCGGTTGGAGCTCCAGCCGCGGAGACGCTCCCTCCCGGGCCCCAGCGAGGCCTTTGAGGCGCCTCCGCGGTCGGAGCTCCGGCCGCAGGGGCCTCCAAGGCCTCCGCGAGGCCAGGGAGGAGGAGGAGGCCGCTTCCCACCGCGGCCATCGCCGCGATGAGGGGCGGCCCCCGCCTCCTTCCCGGCCTGGGAGCCGGCCGAGGCTTCTCCTCAGGCCAGGAGGAGGAGGAGGCCGCTTCCCACCGCGGCGATCGCCGCGATGAGGAACAGCCTCCGCCTCTTTCCCGGCCTGGGAGCCGGCCTAGGCTCCCTCTCAAGCCGGGAGGAGGGGGAGGAAGCCCGGCACCGCGGCGATCGCCGCGATGCCAAGCTTCCCCCCGCCCTTCCTGGCCTGAGAGCCGGCCTAGGCTCCTTCTCAGGCCGGGAGGAGGGGAAGGAAGCCCGGCACCGCGGCAATCGCGGCGATGCCAAGCTTCCCCGCGCCCTTCCCGGCCTGGGAGCCGGCCTAGGCTTCCTCCCCGGCCTGGAGGAGGAGGAGGAGGACAGGGGTTGAAAATGTAGGGCTTTTTTTTTAAATTTCCTAGCCAGGAAATTTAAAAAAAAAGTCCTACATTTTCAAACCTGGTCCTACATTTGTCCCGGTTCGGAGGTCCTCCATTATGGCAACCCTAAGTAGAAACTTTATTGTATGTGGGCAGACCCATGCTTAAAGCCAGTTGGAGATGTAGGCATTTCTTTCCAAGAGCTGTTGAGAATTGGTGGGAATCCCCAATGTCCCTATGCTACCTTTGGCTGAAATATACCCTTTAAAGAAAAATAAATAATCTCATTTAATTCTCCCAAATCCCCTTTTCTCTGAGCTTATTCCGTTATAGTAGTATACTACTAGTATTATATCAACAGGTGGTAATATTGAGAGTAGGTATTTGTAGCTAGATGAGGCAGGCATACAAAAAATGGAAAGGAAGTGGGAGCAGAGAGAATAATGTCCTAGAGCCATGAAACAGGTGAGTGTCTGGGCAGCAGAAGCAGAAGCCTGCACTGGGTGAGGCTTCTAAATATTTATTTAGTGCTAAATGAGGTTGTGCTCCTAGAATTTTAAGACTTTGTACAGCCATACATTTTGTCTTTTATAACAAACATACATGCAAACAAATGTCACACTTGGGTCTTCTCTCTGTGTGTATGCCCAATTGCTTGTGCAGGAACACACATGTACACTCTCTCTGTCTTTGAATCTTGATCTGTCATTAAACAGCAATAATAGTTTTGCACTGTTCTTACCTAAGATGCTTTTGTGTGACAGGTGTACATGTTATCCTTGCACTGCAAGTGAGAAATCAATTCTTATCTCTCTCTCCCTACAAGATTTCAAGGAACAGACAGCTGAAAGATTTCTCAAGTGGACAGCATTTCTATAAATTATTATGACTATTTAATCTAATTGCCTTTTGTGGCACATAAAATGTACCACAAAACTGGTTAAAATTCTTATATTATGAAGGTTTCAATTTTTTCCCCCCAGCCCATAGGTAGAATAGCCTGTCTTGGGGCTTTTCTACACCAGCAAATATATGTGTGTCTGTGCCTTCAGGTTGCTTGTCGTCTTATGGCAACCCCATTAATTTGATAGGGTTATCTTAGGCAAGGAATACTCAAAATTGTTTCTGCCATTCCTTTCTCTGCAGTGTAGCCTAAAGCCCCTGGTGTTCATTGGTGGTCTCCCATCCAAGTGCTAACAAGGACTGAATTTTCTTGGCTTTCAAGATCAGACAGGATCTGGTACCATTGGGGGTATTTGTACTTATATAAAGATGGGCATTGTGAGATTGTGAGTAGAGGAAGGCGTGTAAACACATCTTAGAACTAGAATTCCATGGGCGGCTGGTTGAATATGCTGCAGTGGAAGAGATCAGCAAATCCTGTTTCGGATTGTAATGTCTGAATGTATACATGTCAGTCTCCTATGTGTAGCCCTAAAGATTCTTGCAGTAACAGTTTTTCCTGCAAGTTAAGCTCAGCTTTCTGTGCCTGCTGGTTGCCATAGACTGATGAAACCTGAATTGACTTTTGACACCTAGTTGCAACTGCTAACTCTTTTCCAGCACATGCAGGTGTGCACGCATACACTGTCTTTGGTGATCAAAAGCAAATTGAGCATGCAGCCTTCAGTACACGTTGCTGTCCTGACGTGTGCAGCTAGAACTTGTGACGGTTTCACATGCATAAGGGCTTCACATAGAGGTTAAGTCAATATGCCTTCTGGATATGCTTGTAAATATCTCTTGAAAACAGGACATGTGACATTTGATCTGTGTGTAAAACCCCACCCTGTTGCACTGCACTGATGCAGTGCCAGTTGACATCTAACTGTAATTACTCAAAATGTGATAGGCATTGACTAGAACTGGTCTGACTTTATGGAGAATGAGAGAGAGAGAGAGAGAATTGATGAGCTGTTAAACATAAAGCATTCAGTCATACGCCTGTAGGAATAGGAGACATGCAAGAGGTTATGCTTGATACTTCTATCTATTGCTGTTCTGCGTAATTCTGAAAAGAAAAGCATGAGTCAAAATGTGTCTGATAAGGTACAGATAGGATTAACACAGAGCTATTCTGTGATGCCCTGCCCCTCTGTTCAATTTTTAAGACTATTCTTCTGAGAAGCAATGATTTGTACCATGCCAGTTGAACACTGGTGTATTAGTTGAGACTCTGATTATGTTTGGAGGATGAGATAAAGGCTGTGCATTTTTCTAAAAGATAAGAAATTGGATTGCATAAATGTAGGTGTGGTTTAGTTTATGCTGAAGAAAGGACTCAATATGATTATATCTGTCTGTACTTGTGTGCCTAGGATTTATAGTGCTTCTGATCAGTTAATAACATGCATGGCTTCTAAAAGCAGACACGTTGCAAACACTCCAGCATCCTTATCAAATATTTCAGCTTGCACTGATTATTGGCCACTTGTTCAGTTGATTGTATGTGTAGCCATGGGGTTGAGCTTAGTTTCCCTGAAAATGTTGTTTACATTTGGGCAGATAACCTTCAGTTGAGGTACTTCCACTTCATAAGACTAGCCAACTTAGGCCTGCCAGGGTGGAATGAGGAGAGGGCAGTTCTACTGTTGCTCTTTATGTGGGAAGACTCCTCTGCTTTTGTTTGTCTCTCATTTCCATCAATGGGGGAGGAATTACAGTCGGCCCTCCTTTAAAAAAGTATATATTCCAAATAGCAAAGCTTGATTTTGCCATTTTATATAAGGGACATCATTTTGCTATGCCATTGTATTTAATGGGACTTGAGCATCCACAGATTTTGTTATCCACAGGGGGTCCTGGAACCAAACTCCAGTGTTTAACAAGGACGTGCTGTATTGCTGGAATAATCATTTGGAGCTTGTTGTGAGGATGCTGGGGAAATTGTAATAGATCGTGGGTCCAAAGTTTGTATTATGGATTCTCTTTCATTCCATGACATGTCTCATGTAGAACAGTCTCCTTCTCAACAATTTTGAAACAAATTTGAAAGTACACTTCTCTACCATTGCTAGTTTTATGCTGCTGTCACTCATTGATCAGGGAAAGTACTTTTTTGTCATTTCACCACAAGCATCTAATATACAACTCAAGATTTTTGCAGGCCTAATTCAGAAATCAGCCCTAGTGGCACAACTCAGTGCCAGTACAGCGGGTTTCAGACATGAAAATTACAGCTCAGTTCTGTGCAGGATATTTTATGTTTAAATACCTTAATAATACTCTCTTGTCTCTGACCAAATTAAAAAAACATTGCAGACCAAACGGGAAAAGGTTTGAAAGCTACATCCAGCTATAGATTGAAGAGTCTCTATCCTGGTTATAGAGTGGTTATAAAGTGGCATCCTGTAAAACTGGACATTGAAGGAAACTGCTGGTGTTTTTGTAGAGCTCTATGTGTGACTGAGGATTGCTGGGTGGGAAAAGAGCAGGTTTTTAAAGGTCAGAGGCACTTGCTTCTGACAACAAAATTGCCGTGTGAAGCCCTGGTCAGTAAAACCAATACAAAGCAGACAGAACTAGTTTCCCTCCCCCCAGGCATATTCTAGTATAAGCAGCTACTGTAGAGGCATCCTTGATGTCACCTGTTGCTTTCCAGCAACTTTTGGGGAAACTGGGGAAAAATAACATTTCTTGGTGCTCACAGGATTCTTGGCAGCTTGTGATAATTGACACTCTGTTATTGCCTGTAATGTTCTGGCTATCATTATTTCAAATAGCCACAGCTGTATAAGCAGAGCTTGTATCCATGTCTGCAGTAGTGGGAAGGCACCCATCTGAATATGGCACACATTTAATAGCTCACTAACTCAAGGGCCTAAAAGTGTTGTAAAATATATGATCCTTGTATATGTTCCTACAGACACAAGAGAAGGGTGGTCACCGTCCACAGCAATCTGTCAGTGTATGAGAGAGAAAGAGGTTGCATTGATCTGTGAATATACAAGAGGCTGTTTAACTGGGCAAGTTCTTGTGCTATATATAGATTTTGAAACTTCTTACAAAGATAGAAAAGTCCCACCCTAACAAATTTTTATAAGACTGCTAATATAGATGAGAGGGTTTTTAAAATTATAATGAGAATATATTAAACTCTGCAGTCAATCTGATAATGTTACTGCTGTTTTGAGACAGAAAATGCTTTGATGTATTTGTGTTTGGACAGACAATACATTTAGGCCACAGTGTAAAACTGTTTGGGAAGACCTACCCAGCCATGATTTACATTTAGTAATACTCGAATCATCTTAAGCACATAAGCAATAGAAACAAGATTTGGGATTTTTAGTATCTGTGCTTATCCTTGGTTTAAAAGAAAAGGAGTCAAATATTTAGAAACTTGACAGCAGGAAAATGCTTCCATTGCTGGTACAGGTATCATAAATCACAGAAAGAAAACTGACTAACTGTTGGATTTCAGAAGCAATTTATTGTTGAGGTAGCATTATTTCCTAGATAGTTGTAACTTTTAGAGTCCACAAACTTGAAATCTTGCTTTATCAAATCCTTAGCTAAATTCTAATCATTATTCAGACAGAAAATACCTAATCATTTACTTGCCTGGCTCTTAAAATGGATACTTAAAATTGCTGCAAGGACCTCTAATAAAAAAAAACCCAAAACCTGGACAGTTCTCAGGCTTCTGGCTAGGCCCAGCCCATTTTGGTATGTATTATTGTAAACCTCCTCATTCATGGCAAGAACCAAGAGTGACTTTGCTTCCCAAACTAGGAAAAGACCTTTGTACTCCAAAAGATAAGCAAACACTTTTTCTAAATTGAAATATAAACATATGCAATAGGATCCAGTTAACTTCTGTCAGCAGAATGAGGAAAAGAGTAATTCTCTTTTTCCCTGGGACCCACTGTGCTAACTTTTATGGTCTGCATGGAAGTGTATGGGCAATCTCCAGAGTGAATTCTGGGAAGGCTTGGGTAGCTTGAATTCAGAGGAATGGAGGAGAAAGTGTAAGTAGACTTGTTCAGTGTTGGGGTCTGCCTAGGGACATCCAGACACAAAAGAGTAATTCTAAAACATAGTTCAGGATCTTGTGCCTTAAAAGGAAAAGTTGTTTCTCCACTTTACATTCTGAGCCATAAACCGCCATTTTATCAATTAGCACAGATTAATTAATTGTATTACTTGTAATTTTGAAAAATACTGCTTTTCAAAAAAAAAATACTCAAGGGATATTTAAATATTCCTATTAAAGATAAAACAGTATATAATGCTCCAGTCAAGATGGACTAAAAAGGCAATAGTAACTTAAAATATTTGAGGAAATTATTCTGAAGAATTTGGCTGAAATCAAAATCTGAACAACAGACTTTCATTAACTGTGCCTGGGCTCTTGTTTTAAATGAATATTTGTATCTTTTGCTGGTAACCCTCTACTTCAAAAGATAATAACTTTGTCCAGGATGTCAAAATTAGACGTACATTTACTCAGATGAAAGTCCCATTATACACAACTATTGTTAGTATGAATGCTGATCTTCAATTTTGTTTTTGTTCTGTATTTTGGGAAGAGTGTCCACTGCTTTTATTTGAAGCACCAGTTGTACATTTATTGGATTGAACGTCTACTTGGTGCATTGTTTGTGGGGAAAACCATTCTTTACAATGTTGAAAAATTGCTCCTGAGGGGAGAAAAAGTCTATAAATCTACTGACACCACCTAATCTGTGTTGTGGTATGGCTGTATACACCTGATGTCTACATTGGTAGAACAGAACTGGTTTCTCCTGATATCAGTCTGGGAAGGAAAGAACAGAAACATGAACTAAATGTGATGAGAGCATGTCGACAGCAGCATCATTGCTCAAATTATGTACTTAACTGCAAAGACCTCTATATAAGGACTTAGGAAAGTGTTATATAATTTCCATGCACATGACTGCAAACAAATGAGGTCAGACTTATGAGTCACTGTGTTCTTGTCATTGCATATCCAAGGATTTTGGCGTGCAAGATCTCATGTTCGATTCTATGTTTGCATTCTGGTGTTTGTTTATCACATCAATAACATCTCAAAGAAACAAAGCTTTTTGAGTGTGAAAGAACTCTCCTTGCATCTTTGAATTCTTGTCCTCTCAGTTTCTTCAACTATAGAACATCTCTCTTTCTGTGTATTCACGGTTGCTAATAAAACCATCCTGGAGTAAAAACTATGGCTTAGAACTTTCAGGCACCTTGTCTTCTGTGCTATAAAAATACTTTCATAAAGCCTCTTTTTAACCTGCCATCTATGTGTGAGGCCAATGGCAAAGTATAGAGGATGAAAAAAATGTGTATGTATGCATGCATTGATAATGGAATCATAGAATCACAGAGTAGGTTCCTTACAGGAATACATAGCCAAGGCACTCCCAAGAGATGGGCATCCAACCTGTGTTTAAAGATCTCCAAAGAAGAAGAGTCTAGTACCCTCTGGGGTAGTTTATTCCACTATCGTACAGCTCCATCAGGAAGTTATTTCTAATTTTTAGGCAGAATTTGAATCCTTTGGTTTGTAATTTGATTCCTTTGGTTTGTGTTTCAGTCTGGAGCCACAGCAAATAATCTTGCTCCATCTTCTTATGACACTCCTTCAAATATTTAAAGATGGCTATCACATCTCAGTCTTGTCCAAGCTAAACATCCCATGATCGCTTAGTTGATAGGACTCTGTTTCCCAGGCCTTTTATTATCTTGGTCACCCTGCTCTGCACACGTTCTAGCTTGTCAGGATCCTACTTGAACTGGACACAGTATTCCAGGTAAGGTCTGAGAAAAACAGAATGGTACTGTCAACTTTGTTCAATCTGAAACCTTATTTTGCAAGTATTACTTAAGAACATAGTAATAAAAAATAACGCAATTAGTGCCTTTTACTTGTAGAATATAGGTAACATACCTGTTATAATGGTTTCTTTGTTAATTTGACTCACTACCGTATTTTATTTTTTGCCATTTAGCTTTTGCTCTACTTTCCTGAGCTAGACTTTGCCATACAAATGATACTTGTTAAGCTAAAAGGCTTGTGCTTTCTGTGTATTTGGTACTGAAATTTGTGCAGTTTGGAGAAACATTTTCATGATTTGCTGTGCTGTTTTTGAGGTTTGCATATGGTCTGTATTTAAATGGTTTTAGCTTTATAAATTAATGGCCCTTTAAGTAATAATAATAATAATAATAATAATAATAATAATGATTTATTTATAGCCCGCCCAATCACAAAGAATCCGGGCGGGTTACAACAATAAAATACATCAATTACAATAGAGTTAAAAATCAAACCCTAGACCTACCGCCCTCATACCCAATACTAAAACAGCATTAAACAATAATAGTATAAAAAACATTAAAAGCATTTTTTAAAAAAGGCAGAAACATAGGCGGGGGAAAAGAGACAAATGAGGGGACAATATCTCTATATCTGGGGAGGGTAACTAAGTTGGAAAGGCTTGCCAGAAGAGATCCGTCTTGAGTGCTTTCTTAAAAGCTGTCAGAGTGGAAATGTGACGGATCTCTTCCGACAGGTCATTCCATAGTTTAGGAGCAGTATTAGAGAAGGCCCTCTGGGAAACTGATGTTAACCTAGATTTTTTTGGCTGTAGTAGATTTCTTCCAGAGGACCTTAGTGTGCGGGATGGACAATAGGGAAGAAGGCGTTCCCTCAAGTACTCTGGGCCCAAGCCATGTAGGGCTTTAAAGGTAATCACCAACACCTTGTACTTTGCCCGGAAACTAATAGGCAGCCAGTGCAGGGACTTCAAGACCGGTGTTATATGATCATTCCTAGAAGTTCCCGTGATCAATCTGGCTACCATATTTTGTACCAACTGAAGTTTCCAAACTTGGCACAAGGGTAGCCCCAAGTAGAGTGCATTACAGAAGTCCAATCGAGAGGTTACCAGTGCATGTACTACTGTTTCCAGGTCTCTCGGCTCCAGGAAGGGGCGCAGTTGGCGTATCAGACGAAGCTGATAGCAGGCGCTCTTGACTGTCGCATCCACCTGAGCTGTCAGTTGGAGCGATGAGTCAAGAAGCACCCCAAAGCTGCGAACAGAATCCTTCAACGGAAGTGTGACCCCATCCAGAACTGGCTGACACAACTCCATTCCTGGATTCGGGGTTCCTATAGCAAGTACCTCCGTCTTACCTGGATTCAGCTTGAGTAATATAAAAGTAATTTTTATATCTTTGCTATGGATGATTTCATGCAGTTTTAATCTGTATTATTTTTGATATGTTATAAGGTACCTTGAGTCTCACTGTTAGAAATAAACAAACAAAATAAATAATATTAATGATCTTACAAGACTAACAGTCATTTTGGCTTTTCGTTGGCTTAAAGTTGCTTTATAACCTATCATTTTAAGCATACTGGTGCAATCTTCTAATTATATATGCACTGAGAAAAAAAAATCAAAATATACTTGCCCTGTTAATACAGAAATTATTGTTTAATAGTTAGGTTAGTTGGGCCTAAATCATATTCAGCATTACTGTAGAAAGGAGATAGTTCATTCTTTAGGTCTGGGGTGTGAATTATGTGGTCATTCAGATATTACTGCAACTTTTTCCAGCCCTTGTAAATATGTCTAGTACATTTCAATGACTTCTGGAGGGCCACATGATTTTCATCTCAGCTGCATGCTATAGGTACCCCTGTCAATTTCCTAGTAGAGTTATATGAAAGCCAGTGTGGTGTGGTGGTTTGAGTGTTAGACTAATACTGCAGGAGACTAGGATTTGGATCCCTGCTCAGCCATAGAAACCACTGGACGATTTTAGGGAAGTTACACTCTCATGAACTCAGAGCAAGGCCATGGCAACCTCCCTCTGAACAAACCTTACCAAGAAAGTGCTGTGATCTGTTTGCCTTAGGTTGCCATAAGTCAGAAACAACTTGGAAGACACACAGCAAGAACAACAATAATCACATGAAATGTTACTTCAGTAGGCTTTCCTCTAACAAAGGCTCTGGTACCTTACCCCACTAAAGCAGGGCTTCATGTATTACTTAGAAATAATATCCCCCCTTCAGTCAAATGGGTTTTGAGAACCAATGCAATAAGACAACTTTATTGGCTTTCGCATATTCTGTTGCTGAATTGCCCTTTCTGCTCATGGAGAAAGACATTGTATGGGAGAAGAAAATGGCTAGATAGAATAACTTTCAGCTTGAGTAGCTAGATAAACTGGAGTGAACATGAGCTGGATGAATGAGCAGTTTGTACTTGAAAGGAGTGTACTCTTAGTATATGACCAAAATAATGTATGTCCATGCACACACAAAGGGCATACTGAAATATCCTTCCTTCCTGTATGTTCTGTCAGTGTATATGTATGAATAATTTGCTGCAGCAAGTTAAGAGTATGTTTGAGCTAATTAACAGAGGTCAGTAAATCAAAAGGCTAGTTTTTGCCTTAAAACATAGCCAGCTTGATCAGATATCTGCCACATAATATCACCTAAAAATTTGGATCAGGATGTAGACAGAGTACAGTGTCACCGTGCCTATGCACTTACTATCTGAGTTTTGAAAGGCAAGTACTTGAGTTCTGCTTTAAAACTGTAAGTTTGTGGAAATGCATTTATGTTAATCAGAATCACCACTGAAACATTGCCTTCATCATGTGTGGCGTTTCTGAGAATGCACACAAACAAGTCTTACAACCTAAAATTCAGCAGAGGAAGCAGGATGCAGTGAAGGCGGGCAGCAGCAAGCAGGTGAAGAGTACAGAGTAATGCACGAAGTTTCTTCATGATGAAGGGACTGTTCAAGTTGCATTTGTTTATTTTTATTGCAAACATCTATGCTTGGAGAAAAGGCTTGTGTAGCTTAACAATTTGTGTTTCATAATGTTCAATTGTATTTGCTTCACTAAAACCCACAGGCTCTCTTGCTCTGAAACCACAAGGAGAATGCTAGAAGAATAAATTAACATACTGGAAATGCTGTCTAATGAACTACTCTGTAAATATATTATCATACCATTGCTGCTTTGTATTGTTCCTGTGTTTCCATGCCTATGTGTGTAGGTACCTTCAAGTCACTGGTCAACGTATGTTGACCCCGTGAATTTTATAGGATTTATAAGGCAAGGGATACTCAGAGGTGGCATTGCCATAGCCTTCATCTGAAATATAGCCTATAGCATTTGGGAGTCCTTGATGGTCTCCCATCCAAGTACTAACCATGGTTGTCCCAGCTTGGCTTAGTTCCTAAATCCAGATAGGACTTGGTGCCATCAGGGTATTTAGGCCCTTCCATGCCCTAACTAAATAGGTGAACAATTGCATTCTTCTCCTGCTTACCCCTGCCTTCATTTGATTCCCCCTCTGCTTTTTTCTCTTGTAGTGAATTATATAGCTTATGAGACCCATGGGGGGAAAATTTGCCCTTTCAAAGGTGTCACACAGAATGAAGGCAATGTATCAGTGGTGGTGGTGATGGTTATCATTAGCAATAGAACCACAACTGGTCTACTTACTCATCTTAGGAAATTTCTGGTCTTGCAGAACAGTTTAACTGCTAAACAGGATTTGGCGGGGGGGGGGCACTCTTTTCCTACAGCTGCTACACAGTAGGCCCTCCATATCTATGGATTCATTATCCATGGATCCAAGAATCCAGGGCCTGAAAATATTTGTAAAAAATATAAATTTTGAACAGCAAACCTTGATCTTGCCTTTTATGTAAGTGACACCATTTTACTATGCCATTGCATTAAATGGGGCTTGTGTATCCACGGATTTTGGTATGCATGGAGGATCCTGGAACCAAACCACAGCAGATACCATGGGGCCACTGTAGTTGCAATACTATAGTGTGTACAGGACAAATTCTTTTGATTCATGATATGTATCGTAGGATGGTGATTAGAGACTCTTATCTGGTGAGTTGTTTAAAAATAACAAGGGCCCGTTCCGCACGGGCCTATAGTATGCACTCCGCGCGTACTAGGGTTAGAAAGGGGCGTCACTGTGGCTTTGGGGCTTTTAAGGGCCCCGCTGCGCTCAGCATCTTCGCCGCCCGTGGAGGGTTGGTGTGGGCGCTGGGCATCCTTGCCTCTGCTTGCTCCTCCTCTGCCGCTGCCGCTCGCACGTGGCGCGACACAAATGACGCCGCAAGTGTGCCATTGGCGCCTTGCAGCGTCATAATCGCGCTGCAAAAAGAAGCACCCTTTTGGCGCTTCTTTTTTGCAGTGCTGGGAGCCCTGTGGTTTGGATGCTGGGGCTCCTCCATGCCGCAAATGGCGGCGGCAGCAGACCGCCCGTTTTGGGCAGTCTGTAACGCACCAAAGCTACAAAGAGCTGGCAAAGTTTTCTGTGTGTATCTTTGGCTGAAGATGAACCATTATGCCTTCTACTGTGAATCTGAAAATTTAAGTACTTAGTAAAGCTGAAACTACTGTAGTTTCCTTCTCTTATGAAATCTTGTGATAGCCACCAAATTAGGGCCCAAACAGACAGGCCAAAATAAAGCTGCTTCGGGTCACTTGGGAGATAGGCTATTTAAATGACCCACACGTCTTAAGAGGCCAGAAGCTGTGCCAAAGCTGTGTTCCAGTCCTTAGAACTGGGGCATGGCTTTGGTGTGGCATCTGGCCTCTTAGGACACATGCATCACTTGAACAGCATACCTCCAGAATGACCTGAAGCAGCTTTATTTTGGCCTGTCTGTTCAGGCCCTTTGAAACCTTCAAAGACAGAGTAGAGAGATTTACAGAGCTACTAGTTGTGATGGCTAGGTGTTACTTGCAGTGCCAGAGATAGCATGTTTCTCTATATCAGTTGCTAGAGGACACAATTGGGAGAGTGTTATTGTAATTCATAACCTGCACCATGGACTTTCCATCAGCATCTGGTTACAGGTCTCTGGAAACAAAATGCTAGACCAGCTAAGTCTTTGATCTTTTCTAACATGGCTCTTCTTACATTATTAATTATACAGAGGGAAGAAAGAAGATGGAGTAAAGTTAAAACTTTAAAACAAATGTAAACAATTATATCAGCATATAATGCCACTTTAAGTAAAAATGTACCAAGCTGATGGCTGTTTTATCAGCAGGGATGCCTCTCTGGAAGGCATTCCATTACTGGGGTACCACTGTGATGAAAGATTTCTTCTATGTGGTTTATCTGATGAAAGAGGTAGAGAGCTAAATGTCACCACCACTGTCATATGGAATATAAATACCAGTTCCTAAGGAATACTAATAGGAAGATAACCTTGTGCTAATGTCCTCTTCTGTCCTTCCCATGTATCTTATCAAGTGGACTTTATCCCACAAAAGCTTGTGCCTTTTAAAAAAATATTTTAATATGCCACAATAAAACCCTTGGTTGTTTCCGCTGCTACAGCTAATACATCTGTTGTTGTTGTATGCCTTCAAGCCCTTTCCAATTTATGGCAACCCTAAAGTGAGCCTATCACAGGATTTCCTTGGTTGGCAAGATTTGTTCAAAAGGAGGTTGAGAGAGTGTGACTTGCTCAAGGTCACCTAGTGGGTTTCCATGGCCAAGCAGGGATTGGAACACTGGTCTCCAGGGCTGTATTCCACAGCCTGGGGGCAGCCACTTAGAAGGAAACCCCCCCCCCCATGTTCCCACTAGATGTAACCATGAGATTGGTGGGACAGAGAAAAGAATCTTCCCAGCTCTCAAAACATGGGCAGGCTAATATGGAGAAGTATGTTTCTTCAGATAACCTGGATCTGAGCCAAATAGGGCTTTACTGGTCTTACCCAGCACTTTGAATTGTGCCCAGAAATGAACTGGCAGCCAGTGGAGCTGTTGCAACAAGGACACCTGTAGCCAGCACTAGTTAACAATCTGGCTGCAGGTCTTGGGATCAACTTGAAGGTTCCCTACACTTATCAAAGGCAGGAAATTCAAACCTTAAAGTCAATTACTAAATCTTTAAAGCTACACTGTTCCATTACAATTAAATTAAAATGTACCCAGGAAAGTCCCTTTAGTATTTACCAAAAGATCACAAAAAAGGTCATTGCAGCTGGGCATTGTTAAACAGAAGATGCAAAAGTGGACATTATTCATAAAAGTAGAACATGTTACAGCAATTTTGTAATTACACAGAATCTCATGAGCTAAGAAAAATGTTTAATATGGGATTGTGGTGTTAATGTGAGAGGTATTACAAGTGTTTACCTGTCCCTCAATCCCAGTTGTACTTTATTTGAACTCATATGCTCCTTCTGTTTTAAAGAAGACTGGCAACTATCTGATCAGAATATTGTTTGTTCTGCCTAGCTTCTGGTTGATTTCAGCAAATTTTACAAGATGAAAATAATAGATGTACAGATAGATAAATTTATATAAATATTCTTAAGCATGATGATCTTAGTCCCAACCCCAACCAAGCCCCCCTCCCTCATGTTACTGTGGCAGCCTGGGCTGGATCCCACTGAATCCCTTGTTTCCTGTTAAAGCGAACCTCCACCTCCTTCCACTCCCCTAATGCTTGGCCTCTAGTATTGTACACAGTTTTTGAAAGCTTTTCAATAGCATTTCAGTGTGACCAGTTGCACAGTGAATATCAGATTTCATTTATAATAATTTTTCTTTGCTTCAGAATTGTAAGGATGGGTGAACTCATCATTTTGTACCTTTATGACTTCCTGCAAAGAGAATAAAGTTTATAAGCAAAAACATTCTTAAAAACCCAGTAGATATATTCCTGGGGGACAGAGTTTCTGAACATGTGTGGCTGATTGCCCTGAAAGTCAGTTGTATTTTTCCCCAATTTCTCCCAAAATATGCAGTTAAAATAATCAAGCAAGTGTCCTCTAGTGTGTCTACACATAATTACTATTTATATTTTAAGGAACTACGTGAAAGTTAAAGCAAAGGAACTCTTCCCATCCTAACCACAAATTGAGACAGTGGGTTTTCTAACACTTTTCTATATTTAATGGCAAAATTAAGATGTCTGGATCTTTTGTTTATGAAAAATATGAATATTTAAGATACATTTTCAGTTTTCTTCCTTGTTCAGTGATTCACAGTTTAAAGAAATTACACAGTAGGAATTGCAGGTAGAAATTATTTGATTTCTTGATTTATTCAGCTTTCAGAATTCAGCTTTAATTATTGTAAGATGTATGTTTAATCTGTACATTGATCAAGTTGGGTTATTTAACGAATGAATTGCTGGTTATGAGATAATCCACTACGTGGTCATAAGTTAAAATGATGCCTTTTCACCTCACCAGGTAAAATGTACTTTTAAAATGTACTTTTAAAAAATTATGACCACTAGAAGGGCAAAAAGATAAAAGTTCAGTAAAAACCATGAGTTCAGTGTCAATTAGTACTAGAAGGACTGTCAGCAGGAAAATGCAATATGTAGGAAGTGTTACTCTGAACTTTTGGTGGCTAGGAGAGGCGGCTTTTACAACCCCCTTTAATTTATTGTAAAAAAAGAAAGAAAGGATGTTTTACTGAGTGGCATCAATATGACCTGGCATACCCATGTCACCCTACTGCTAATGCAGTGTCTCTTGCCCTATTACCAATCTACTCTCAGGGTGGCCATTTGGAATGAGCAGAAGGGCTATTGGCTTCAACCCCAAGGTACTGCCCTAGTTGCATCACTGAGGTCATGTTTCACACATTCGTGCTCTCTCTCTCTGCATGTGTGTGTGCACACTACATTGTTTCTCCTTGCTTTCCCATTTGATTATAGGCCAGCTAAAGGATAGGTTCTCATCTGCTCCATCAACTATCTGTACTTAGGATATATATATATTTTTAAAAAAACCCACAACCCTGTGGCGTTTATATTTAAATAATGTATCTCTTGGTACCATTGGCTTTCCATACTAAAATGCACTGCTTGGAGAGGCAGGGTCACAACAGTGTTGTTTTGGCCTGGATTTGATTTCATTTGGAACTTGAATCAACAGGTGCTTTCAGATATGGACATTTTCTTCTCCATGAAGGGGGCAAAAGGATGGGCCTCAAACAGTGCAGTAAAAAAACCAAAGTGCAGATGCAAACAAAATGAAACTTGCTGCATCCTATTACTACTCAGTATTGTTGGCTGCCTCCCACTGCCAGGCACAGCTTTCTGGCAGGATGAAATCAAGCCTCTCCCTCCCGTTTTTATCTCTCTCGTCAGCAGGTTGGAATGCTGCTTGTAATGAGAGGCTGAGTCAAAATTTGCTGGTTCTGGTGCATGCTAAGTTACAAGCACACCCTATTCAAAGTTAGTACATAGGTCTTGGCCTTCTGCTAAATAGAGATGTGAAGCCCTGGAAAAAAACTGGGGGAGGGGGAGGGGCAAAATTTTTCCTCCAAAGCCATCCCACCCCCCAGAAACATTGAATTGTAGAATATTTTCTTCTTAAAACAATGAATGAAATGTTTAAGACGAGATGTTCACATATTTTTGTTATTGTTGTGTGCCTTCAAGTCGTTTTTGACTTATGGCGACCCTGACCCTAAAATCCACTAGATGACCTTGGGCAAGTCACATGCTCTCATCCTCAGGAAAATGCAATGGCAAACCTCTTCTGAACCAAATCTTGCCAAGAAAACCCCATGATATATTCTCCTTAAGGTTGCCATAAATCAGAAATAACTTGAAGGAAACATGAAATAAAAAAGCTATGTAAGAATCTTACGCTGGCAAACCTAAAGACGTTCATTTTACGTATACCTACAGTTTAGGACCTTGGCACTCTATTACTAACAAAAAATAATGTTTAAAAATTACATGCAATTTGTAATTATTTTCTGGATAAACTATACTTGTAATAAATGAAATGTGATAATTTAATGCAGAACCAAGTTATGTATTTATAAGTTGGAAACAACTTGAAGGCATGCAACAACAATACACTTAGAGCTAGGTCTGGCTAATATTAAATAGCCATCTTGTTCTCCTGTTGGTGTAAGTGATTTTTATTTATTTATTTATTTATTTTTGGTGGCTGACAGAATAAGATATTTTTACATTTTTATTGGCATTTGGGGAGGTGGTATCCTTGTGATTTAGGATTTTCCTACCTTTCCACTGCAGGACCTGCCCATAAGTCTCCTGATGAGCCATAAAAGTAGAGGCAGAGTAAAAGCAGATCATAACATTCATGGCGAAGAACCCAATTTTCAGATTACTAATATCACCCTCCTCTTATTTTATCCAAACAAGGGGTCATCCCTTTATATACCAATGGAACTTCTGCTGTACCAAAGTGGTCTTTTGGTATATATTTTACAAGAGGGACTATGTAGTAACAAACTGGGACCACCATGAAGAATGCAGTAAGAATGGAAGGCAAATGTATCCTGAGAAGACAGATGAGGAGCTTGAATTGAATTCATCATGCCTTTTCAAAGGATGTGCAGGGGGAGGGAGGACATGAGTACCTTGTTAATGAGTGTCTTTCTCCAGGGATTATGGATTAAGCATAAAGAAAGCAACACAGCTGGGTGAGATAAAGAGGTTTGCTCTCTCTGTGATCTGGTATTTTTATTTTGAAAAGGTAGGCCCTGTCTGAATAGACTTGATGTTTTCCAGCAACCTGAAATACCTGTTCTTTCAAGCAGACTTTTATCTGCATAAGAACCTGTTTAAGTGTAAACACACTAGCTCATCTGGTTTGCGTAACATTTCTCTGTATCCAGCTGTTGATGTGACCTGCTGCTAAGAATTGCATGTACATAATGTACATGGGTGGAATGTTGGCATGGTTTTTCTGTGCCTCTTGGGAGTCATTTAATTAAACCCCAGCGATAAAATTTTAAAAAAAACAAACATTGATGATAAGCCATACATGCACTTGCAAAGGGATTAATGGGCCTTGTATTCTAACTGTTCTCCTGATTTTGGTTACAAAGGAGGGAAGAAAGCAACAGAAGAAAAAATAGGCTGTTGGAAAATGCCTGAAAACAGTTCCATTTTGTGGGGAAGTCACTAGTCACAAGTGAAATTTGGTGGCAGAGGCCCGTTACAGACGGGCCTGAAAATACGGACTGGGTCTGTATTAGGGTTAGAAGGGGGCGTCACTTCCTGACACCTCTAACCCTAGTACGGACCCAGTCCGTACAACATGGTGGCGGCCATTCCACACAGTCGCCGCCATTACGACATCACGACCGCGCCGCCTCCAAACGAGGCAGCGCAGATGTGATGTCTTTGTGCCGTCGAGGGCGCCTAGAGTGCCATTTCCGCGGTGCAAATAGGAACTCCAAAACGGAGCTCCTTCTGGGGTTTGTGTCGTTGGGCGCAGCCTTTACATGGCTGCGCCCAGCGACACAGAGGAGAAGGGGGCCAAGCAGCCCCTTTCTCCTCCTCCCCGCTGTCGCCGGGTGTCCTTGGGGCTTGAAGCCCCAAGGACACCCCTTTCCAGGCCATGGGGAAGCGGCCTTTTGCCGCTTCCCCGCAGCCTGCAAAGCGGCGGATTGGGGCCTCGGAGGCTGCCAGTCTGGCAGCTGAGGCCCCGATACAGCAGGGAAAGGGGCGGGTGCAGGCCGCCCCAAACGGGCGGTCTGTAACCCCCCAGAGTAGACAAAAATATGCTAATGTGAGTACCCTAATACCGATAGTATTAGTTACTCTATCCGCTTTAGTTACTCTATCTATGTGCCATATGAACAGTTGTCAGTTCAAGCTGTCACTTTCAGATCTCCCACTTAAAAATTACTCGAATAAGCATGAAAGTTGAGATTGCCACTTTCTTATCCATTCCACTCAGCAAGGCTTCTGAACTTTTTACAGCTGTAGGTATGACAACAATATAACAGGTCCAGCTTGTTCTAAGGACGATTAGTGAGTAGTGGTGGGGGAAGAATCACAAAGTGAACATAGATCTGAAAATATGGTAGTTGCAATGAAAGTGGTAGTTGAAGGAACTAGGCGCCAGAGTAGCCCTGTAATCCCCCATATACACACTTAGGGATTGTTAAAAGTGTTGTTGTTTTTTTACATTACATGTTTACTGCTTTAGCTTTTAATGTGTTTAGATATTATTCTAAAAAAGTAGATACTAGACATTATTATTTATAGTTTTCTTTAGCTTTTAATGTGTTTAGATAGTATACAAAAACAGGGCGTGC
Organism: Sceloporus undulatus; assembly: GCF_019175285.1. Classification (NCBI taxonomy): domain Eukaryota; kingdom Metazoa; phylum Chordata; class Lepidosauria; order Squamata; family Phrynosomatidae; genus Sceloporus; species Sceloporus undulatus. The sequence continues at coordinate 263,239,143 of NC_056522.1, forward strand.
TGAATTGAAGTTTCTTCCCACCCCTTGTTCTATTGAGAGGTGCTCCAAGATTGACAGTGCTGGAGAAACTTGTCAACTAAAGGAGTTTCTTGGATTCAGAAGTTACCACTTTCAAAGGAACAAGTCGGTTCGTTTGCAGCAAAATCTTTGAAGCGTCCCATAGCATCTTATAGATTAACAAACCTATTGTTGCATGAATTTTTGTGGATGCAGTGGGCTGTAGTCCACAACTGAGCACACTGTAATATTTTTTTATTAGTAGTTAAGGTGCCACTGAAACATGTCTGCTTTGAGTTTATTGAGAATCACCCTCCATCCTCAGTCTTAGTTCAACTATACAGGAAACAGAAAAGGAGGAAACACTCTCTTGAATGACCAGTTTGTATTACAAAAGACATGTGAGTACTGTTCACCAGAATCTGAGTCATTGACAAACTTTATAAATGAGACACTTAATTTCTAGATGCAAAATCTACTGATATTTCTATTGGAACATTTTTAACCTGAAATTGTTAGTTGGAAACTGTTCATACTCTACTCCCTCCCTCCACTTAACCAGCTATCTTTTCTAGGAAGAAAGGCACTTACAATGTTTGCATGCATTGTTCATGGGCTGTTCTGTTTCAGTGAGGTTTAGTATGAAGTATTCTTCAGAAATCTCAAATCTTACAGTCCTGAAAAACAGATTAGGGTGAGATAGTGACTTGCCCAAGGCTTCTGAATGGGGATTTGAACTTCAGATTTCCTTTTAAACCCAAATCAGTACTGTTTTGTTCATTACAATAGTGTGTTTGCCACCTTGCTATTACAGTTCAGCAAGTTTGAAGCCAATGTGGCCAGCCCTCCAAAAATATTTGCAGTCTCCCACTAGAAGTTAACAAGAAGACAGTGAAAGAATCATCATAGGAAGTACTCATTTCTGTAAGTGAGTGATGCATTAAAAAGGGAGGAAGCATTCTTGATCAGACCAAAGGCCTTATCTAATCCAATGTCAAATGCTCTGCTTCCACAGTGCCTGACCAGATACCTGTAGTAAAGATGGGGAACATCTGGGCTCAGGATGACACCCATCCCACAGAGGTTCCCCTTCTTACTGATAGAGATTTCTTGCCAAGCCCTGCCCATTTGGAAAGATTGTGAAGGAGATGAATCCCTGCTATGATTTCTGATCAGTGATTGGAGAGAACACTGAGGATTCCCTAAACTTGCTGGGCATGCAACCAGCCCTTACAGTAACCATATACTGGCTGAGGCTGATAGGAGTTACATTCCAGCAACATCTGAAGAGCTGCTTTTTGTCTATCTTGTTACAAAGTGGATTAGTATAAAGCAATTTCCTATGTTCTGAAGTGTACCTATGCCATGGTCACCAATAATAATAATAATAATAATAATAATAATAATAATAGGATTTATTTATTCAGGCTAGCCCTGATGGAGCTGGGCCTGCCTGGTCAACTCCCTCGCGGGCCGGAGGATGGCAGTTATGGAGGGAGGAGTCTCTTCTTCCAGGCTAGCCCTGATGGAGCTGGGCCTGCCTGGTCAACTCCTTCGCAGGCCGGAGGATGGCAGTCACGGAGGGAGGAGTCTCTTCTTCCAGGCTAGTCCTGATGGAGCTGGGCCTGCCTGGTCAACTCCCTCGCAGGCCGGAGGATGGCAGTTATGACTATGACTGGTCTGTGTTAATGGAACCTGGGATTAGACTTGCCCAAACAGGATTGTATGCTTGTATGCTGTTTCCTGCTCCTAAATTCTGCAAGGATGTTTCTTGATACCCAGTTTGCCTCTGTTTCACTTCTTAGGGCCTTCCAGTTTCCTGTGTAATCGTACTGTAGCTGTATTGACACCCCAGCTTGGCTCTTGCTCCTCATTTTGGCCTACCATGAGCAGATTCTTTTTTAAAAAAGGATATTTTCATTTTTTTCAGCACCACAAATCTCTCTGTGAAGTGCCCCAAGATGCAAAGTTGCAAGATAGGTTTGGTAGATTTTTCTTTTCCTGTTGGCAAATACTGCGGATGCAATTACTTAGACGTTTAAACTGAGTGGGAAAGCAGGACCCCTTGAGTAGGTGATTGGATGGTGAGGATGGAGTGCCTGCCAAAATTCTAAGTTCATCTGCTGAAGCTTCCTGAAATTGGCTTTGTGCACAGGCAGAACCTAGAAATATGGCATTAGAGGTGATTGTTAGAAAGAATCGTTACAGGTAAGCAACCTGTCTATTGCTTGAAGGAAAAATCTCTTCATCTGTATATGTATAGAGGAAAAGGGAGAGCATGACATAATGTGAAGTTGAAGGCTTTCATGGCCGGCATCTACAAGCCAAACACATCTACAACAGGATGGAACAGGCTCTGTTATGGGAGAGAATACACACCACCCGCAAAGAACTGGCCAACACAAAGAACTGCTTCCACTCCACCTCAGCATCAGCCAAAAGATGAACACCCAAGACTGGGACAAAATTGACAGCCTCAACTACAGTAAAATGGAAAAGGATATGGCAGATCACACTGAAGGATAAAAACAAAAATTCAACAAATGCCATTAAAACCAGCTGAAACCCACATTGGATAAATCACGGACCATCATCAATCTCACACAGCGGCAAATTTCAAATGAGGAAACATCCATCCTGGTGAAAGGAGGCAACTTTGCATTAACCACCACCAGAATCCCTGTTGAAGACATCATTGCCCAGGTGGAATCCGCCCTCCACCATCTCCCAGAGGAAGAAGCAGAAGAAATAAGAGGGGAAACAGCAAGGATTCTGCGCAAGGCAAAACCACTTCCCAGCAACATAACCAAAAAAGAAACAAAAGCCATCAAGGACCTCAATTTGGATCATTCTCCCAGCAGACAAAGGCAATGCCACAGTAATCATGGAAACAGAACAATACAAACAAAAAATCAAGAACTCCTGGATCCTACAATATACAAAAAGCTGAAACAAGACCCAACCAGCAAAATCACCAGAAAAATGAACACCCTGATCAAAAACTCCTTAATTCAGCCAACCACAAGACAAAGTTTGTGCAAATCTGAGGCTCTCCCACCAAGACTATATGGACTTCCTAACGTCCACAAGGATTCCATTCCACTCTGACCCATAGTGAGTGCTATTGGATCTCCCACATATGACTTGGACAAGTTTCTGGCCACATAGGTGCAAACCCATATAGGCCAGACCCCCCACTATATCAAGGACTCAGCTCACTTCATAGGAAAAATCAAGAACCTTTAACCTGAAGACATAGTAATCAGCTTTGATGTGGTCCCCCTGTTCACCAAAGTCTCCATAACGGACACCATGACACTCATCTGACAGATTTTTCCAGAAGACATCACAGCCATGTTCAAACATTGCCTCACCACAAGCTATTTTCAGTGGGACAATGGATTCTACGAACAGAGAGATGGGGTAGCAATGGGAAGCCCTCAAAGCCCGGTGATAGCAAACTTTTACATGGAACACTTTGAAAAACAAGCCCTGGAAACAGCACCGAAAAAGCCCACAACTTGGTTCCGATACGTGGATGATACTTTCACCATTTGGAGCCATGGAGAAGAAGATCTGGCTATATTCCTGAACCATCTGAACAACATCCACCCCAACATCCAGTTCACTATGGAAAAGGAAAAGGAAAAGGAAGGAATGTCAGGATTTGAAGGGTTAAAACACAGCACACCGGGAAATGCTTGATGTGTGTGTGCTTGGCCATGAGCATTCAGCAGAGTGGCAAGGTTGAACAGCACAGCTGAAGCTCATTGTGTCAAGGACTCTTCAGTGTCCAAGTGCACGTAGACATGGATGATGAAACGTTTCTGGATTGCAGAGGAGACACATGGCATGGCTACACACCTGAACTCACTGGGTTTGGGAGACCACATGGTCTGGAGAATATATAAACCCAGGGGTTGCAAGGGTGTGGTGTGGGTTTGAAGTAGGAGTTGGATTGGTATGTTGTGGAGTTTGAGAGATCTAGTTTTGTATTATAGCACTGTGAATAAAGAGCACTTTGGGGACTTTTGTTTCTCTGGTGGTTTATCAGAAGGAGCTACAGCATCGGTTTGCTGTGTGTCCCTGGAGGTTCCTGCATTGCTGCAGTTCCTGGAAGACATCCAGTTGTTGTCATCCCAGTTGGACTCTGGGAGCCACGCTTCGGCTTCTGGAAATATGCCAGCTCTGCTCCAAGGGTCTGATTTAACCCCAGGACTCATTTGAGTTGCTGACAAGGGTTGTTGGACCCCAGCAGTTGTGCTGACAAGGAACACTGCCATTTTTGGATGTCCTAGTCATCCACAAACCAAACCAACGTTTGGGTCACACAGAATACCGAAAACCCACATATACAGACAGATACCTGCACAAGAACTCCAACCATCACCCAGGACAAAAAAGAAGCACAATCAAAACATTGGTAGACCGAGCAAAACGCATCTGGAACCCCACTTCTTGGGAGAGGAACTGAAGCACCTGGACCGGGCTCTACAGCTAATGGCTATTCCAGCTCAAACATCAGAAGGCTGTCAGGCTCAGGAAAACCCAGAGGAGGGAAGACAAGCAGCCACCCAAAGGGAAGGTATTTTTACCATACATCAAAGGAGTCACAGACAGAATAGGCAAAGTGGTGAGGAAGCACAACCTTCAAATGGTTTACAAACCAATGAAGAAAATCCAGCAAATGCTTTGCTCAGCCAAGGACCAGAGAGACCCTCTCACAGCCGCAGGAGTTTACTGCATACCATGCAGCTGTGGACAAGTCTACATAGGGACCACCAAACGCAGTGTACAAACCAGAATCAAGGAACACAAGAGACACTGCAGACTGGGCCAGCCAGAAAATCAGCAGTAGCAGAACATGCCATAAACCATCCTGGGCATAAAATACTGTTTGAAAACACTGAAATTCTGGACCATGCCAACCACTACCATGTCAGGATGCACAGGGAAGCCATTGAAATCCACAAACATCTGGATAATTTCAACCGGAAAGAAGAAACCCTTAAAGCAGGGGTAGGCAACCCTTTTGAGCCGGGGACCGGGTTGCTGTCCCTCAGACAACTGGGGGGCCGAAGCCAAAAAATAAATAATTAAATAATTGTTTAAAAATTAAATAAATACATAAACCAGGACAAATGTAGGGCAAAATTTTCAAATGGAGGGCACTTTTTAAATGAAAAATGGAGGACACGCAAAAAAATTTGCTGATTTTTAAAAAAATGTTAATATAAATGCATGTTTCAGAGGCTTCTTTAGACAATTGCCCTCCTTGCCCCTGTGCGCGAGACGCCACAAAGGCCCTGGCGGCAATCGGCAGCAGGACCGGGCTGGGGCCGGTCCCAAGGCCTCGCTGGGCCGCATCTGGCCCGCCGGCCGCAGGTTGCCTACCCCTGCCTTAAAGTGAACAAAATTTGGCTACCAGTCCTGAAGAATAGCAAAATGAGGACTCAGCAAATGAAAATGAGAAACCACTCAGAGTCAGAGGCTTTCCCAGCAGATAATGATCACCAATTAGCAGACACAAATCCTCTTTTGCATTAGCCTCCCAGCCTGAGGACTGCCATCAGCACAGAACAATACACATGCAAATCACTCCTGCATTCTCAGGCTCACACAGTATATAAAGACCCAGCTTTTTCCAGGCAAGCATTCTCTGAAGATGTCAGCCACAGTGAATCGTCAGGAAGAAACTCTTCTAGAACATGGCCACATAGCCCCAAAAACCCACAAAAAAACCGTGGCATAATGGTTTGAGTGTCAGACTACAACTTTTGAGGCCAGGGCTTGAATCTTCTCTCAGTCATGAAAACCCACTGGGTGGCCTTGAGCAAGTTACACTCCCTCACCCTCAGAGGAAGGCCAGGGCAACCCAACCCCCTCCCCCAATAAGTCTTGCCAAGAAAATCTCATGATAGGTTCACCTTAGAGTTACAGTCAGCCCTTCTTATACATGGATTTGCCTTCCGCGGATTTGAGCATCCGCGGAGGGCAAACCCGGAAGTTGTGCACGCATGCTGCCATTGGGGACAAAAGTCCCTGGCCTCCCCTTCCCTTTCCCTCCCTGCCTCTCTCCTTCCCTGCCTCCCTCCCTCTTTCCCTCCCTCCCTCCCTTTCCCTACTTACCTTCTTCGTCATTGCCACCCGCAGCTGTGAGGAAGTCAAGCTGGAGGCCAGGCTTTGGCCTCCTCGCAGCTGCTGCCGCGGCCTCCACACTTTTCAAGGAGGCCACAGCTGCGAGGAGGCCGAAGGCCATGCTGGAGGCCAGGCTTCGGCCTCCTCGCCACCGCCATCACCACAGAAAGGCCGGATGGCTGCCTGGAGGCCTTTTGGCCTTCAACGCCACCACTCGGCCTTCCTGCTGTGGCGGCAACTGGGAGGCCGAAGCAGCGGCTGCGGCGACGACAAAGAAGGTAAGTAGGGAAAGGGAGGGAGGGAAAGAGGGAGGCAGGCAGGGAAGGAGGGAGGCAGGGAGGGAAAGGGATGGGGAGGCCAGGGACTTTTGTCCCCAATGGTGGCGCGAGTGCACGCACACCGCCATTGGTGACAATGGGACTATGGGACGCGGATTTCAGTATACGTGGGGGGTCCGGAACGGATCCCCCATGTATACCAAGGGCCCACTGTACTATAGTCAAAAATGACTTGAAGGCACAGAACACCACAAGAGGAAATAAAGCCCTAAATGGCTTGGGCCCAGGGTACTTGGAGGACCGCCTCTCCCCATACAGTCCGCCCCACACTCTCAGGTCAGGTGAGAAACATCTTTTGAGAGTTCCAGATGCTCGATTTAGTTCATCTCGGAGGGCATTTTCAGTTTCGGCCCCTCAGCTCTGGAACTCTCTCCCCCATGAGCTCCGTACAGTCACCACCCTTGATGGTTTTAAGAAGAACCTGAAGACCTTTTTATTTCGCCAGGCTTTTCCCCCATGAGTCTGTTGTCATCTTTTCTCCCCTGGCAATGTAATTGGCAGATTCCATCTATCCAGCCATTTGTATGGGGTTGTTTTGTAGGGTTTTAATTGTTTTTAATTGTTAATTGTTGTATTTTTATGATATGACATATGTTTTACTTGCTGTTGTACACCGCTGTGATCCCTGGAATAGCAGTATAGAAATAAATTAAATAATAATAATAATAATAATAATAATAATAATAATTATTATTATTATTATTATTATTATTATTAAATGGAACCTTGGCCATTTTGTCTTCCCTTCTCATTTGTATAGAAAACAACTGTGCATTGAGAGTAGTTCAATGTTAGTTAAGGCTGTTTTTCTTACATTGTGCATAGGAAAATACTACAGAGGAATGCTGGTTAATGATTGCCAAGGGTGAATGACTGCTTAGGGCAAGGCAGCAGTTAGCTACAGTCAAGTGGGACATTTTTTTCTTTTTCAGATGTTCCAACTTGGCAATGTAAGTATACATAATGTCTGGCTCTTTATACCCAAATAGACTGAAGGCCAGCTGCATTTTGCAGCAGCATTTGTTTTGGTGTAGATTTTTCTAAGCTATTTATGTTAATGACTTTCTCTTCTCCCCTAAAAACAGAAATGGAGATGATTTCTAACTCCTAACCAGACTTATGGAGTCAGTAGCCCAAACCTTTGTCTCTCAATGCCTTCATAAAGGGGAAATGTGTATTAATTAGTAATCACAAATTTACTCTAGTAATAAGGTAGCACAAGGCATTTCACCATCAGCATATGAAACTTCAGGCTACTTAGACTGATAGAACATAAACTACATGTATTTAATTAAGTATAAAAATAAGTATAAAATAATTAATTTGCCATATATTACTGTAAGTTTTTTATTATGAAGTCAGAGTCAATATATTTCTTCTGACTCCACCTTCATCCAAATTGCTTCCAACTACGACTCCACAGTCCTGTCTAAACGATCTCTTGCTTTTGCTGTTTTATTTTTTGGAAATGTAGGAAACCTTGACTTGGGTGTGCTACAAATTGTTTAAAACATGATATGCATCTCATACTAGATTGATTCAATGGTGGATTAGTTGGTGACAGGCTGGAGGTGAGAAAACGCCATCTAATTGAATTGTTCTCTTTGAGTTGAATGTAGCTTGTGGAATTGCATCATCTTTGGCATACAAGTATCTCTTAACAGTGGCAAAAATTTGCTGCATTAGATGGGGAAAACAGTGTTAACCGTATTTTATTCCAAATCTATTTGCAAACTGACAAAAGAACAGGAAAAAAAACATGATAAAAAATTAGGGCAGTGTAGCTTTCAATGACTGTTATGATTATACCGTGTTAGTTTAATAGCAAGCTTGTTGAGTTTTGCTAGCAGAGCTTGCACAAGATCCACAAATAAATTACATGGATTCTGTGATGCATGTAAATTATGTCTTCAGAAGTGTGCTGTTGTCTTTGTGTGCGGTCTGAGATGCTGTGGTACAATCTGTACATTCTTGTATAACCTTGTAAACAGGCTTGGGGGGAAAAAACAGCATGTTATGAGTGCTATAACTACAGGTAGTAGGAAAGGCAGTACTTCCACAATTGGATGACCCTGCATCATATATCAGCCCAGTCAAAACTTCTGGGAGTTTATATTTCATGATGCTGCAAGTTAGTATTAATTACCTCTTTTTCTCCTTCCTGTCTTTCCCTTGCCAGTCTGTGCTGCTTTGGATTTATAGATTCCCTTCACATCATGGTTCCACTTCCCTGCCCAGGGAAAGGAATATCTTGGGATTTGGATTTATTGAGGTAGCAGGAAAAGTGTGGAAGTATTAAATAGTGGTTTGCCTTGTAGGGTGGTTGTAAGGCTTGGAGACACAATAAGTGTGAAGTTTTTTGACGTATTCAACACGTACCATATAAAGTAAATCATTTCTACCCTAAGTAGTCATGTGTTCATTTCTTGCTATAACTATGTTATTAAATCCTCTGTATGTGTGCATATGAGTAAGAAGAACTCCTGCTCTCTCTTTAAAAAAAAAAAAAGGGGGGGGTAGCTAGCTATGTTGGTCATATAAGAGAACGCAATACAATTCAATACTCACATCATGGTGGTAGCTTTGTTAGGCCAACCAAAATTCACTGTGTCTAAGGGCTGGCATTCATGGATTTCCACAAACTATTATGGATTTTGCTATTAATGTGAAAAATACTGTCTTCATACTGTGGTAAGAGTAGCTGTTGGTGCATGCTTTCATGTTGTTTTGTGGGGCACTGTTGTAGATCCCCAGATTGTTTTACCCACAGGGCCATAAAAGATGCTACCTTCCCCTCTCACACACAGTCCATCTTTCCAGGTGTCTGTAAAGAACTGGAACCTACGTAGACCACCATAGAGTGCAGGTTGAATTTTTTTTCTCAGCATCTTTGCAGGAAATTTCCAGGGAGTTACCTTAGGAAGCACTTAGATATATTATTCCTTGCAGTATTGTGAAAGAGAGCATGGGAATTGTGGTCAGATAGTTATTTGAACCCATCAGGCTATTCATACCATCTTATTTCAAAATATTGCACCCTTGGGAAATCTTGATATCAGTACAAAAGAGGGATTAGCACCATTGGCTTTAATGGGGAAGGGGTGAGGGGTGGGAAGAGAATTAACAGAACTTCTGTTATTGTAAATGAAGAGCTAATGGTCTTCCTTGGATTATTTTCTTATTTTGTGTTTGGTTTGTTTAGTGCTTTCTTATTCTGCCAGTATTGTTGCTATAGGATTTACTTTGTTATCCTAACATTTCTGAAGATGATATCTTTAGATCCTGCTAAAGAAGCAGTTTGGTTTCTGTTTTTGAATTAGAAACCCTCCCCCCGCCACTGACCTCCCCATTTTATCCATGAAATTGTGCACAAAAAGTCAACAACAGATTAAACCATAGTGACTAAATTCTGATTCATTGCAGTGTCAAAAAGGTGTGCAGTGTGCAAATAAATTGCAAATTGGAGATGATTGATGATGTTAGAGACTAAAAACTTTCTGTGCTCATGTAACACACATAAAATGAAATGGCACATTCTTCTCCTTCCTTTGCTCACTTTCCAGTGACTGCCATTCACTATGGGACAGACTATTTAGGAAAATGTGAAATGACTTAATTGCATTGCAGTATTTATTGCAGGCGCTTAGTTGAAATGCTGCCAATGCCACTTTCTTCTTTCCCTCCTACATTTATTTTTGTAGTGCTGGATCCTTAAAACATTTCTGTATTCTTGGTGCCTTTTTGCTCAGTTCCACTCCCCACCAGTTGCCTTTTTAACTCTCTCAGGAAGTGGCTCATTTTATCCAGACATTTAAAACTTCAACTGTAGTCTGTAGACAAAAATAAGCACAGTACTAGGCTGTACTGTCAGTCCTAAATTATAGCACCTGAAAGCCACCACTTAATGTAATGGGTTGTTTATGATGCCATTGATGCCAGTCCTTGGTGCAGAAAAAAGAGACATTTGAGTCTCCGGATCCAGGAATAAGTTGGAAATTGTTTAATTTTGGTACATTTCTCATTCCTTTTGCTACAGGAAGAGGAATAAGGCTGAGCCATGTAAAAAAGATTTTTTAAAAGAATGCTATCTTTCTTGAACAATTACAACTAGTATTCCTATTCTCTGAAGAGGCTACCAGTGCATTTGGTTATGTGGCTTTCCTAGTCTTCTGTATGTTTGTTGGCTCTCCAGTTCACAGGAACAAGCAAAGATGCATTTTTTCACCCAGAAGGATTCTGAAGTATCTTATGTGTGCTTTGTGACAAAAAAGGAGGCCCTTGGAGCTATGTACACTAATTCACTGAGTGCTTTTCAGAGAGAGATATTTCAGCAATAAATAATTGATTGAGGAAAGGTGTGGAAAATAGCAATAAAATTATCAGCATGACCTGAAATTCTTTTAGGAAATGAGGAATCTTATGAAAAAGAGACAAAAAGGACTGAGTTCAAACAAATGGTTATAATAACAAATTACAAATTATTTTTAAAATGCATTTTCAATAGTGTTGTTTGATGCCAGTACTAGAGATCACCAAACTGACACTGAAAGAAATTTTGAATTTAATCTAGAAAAAGTTTCTTCCCAGATGTAAAGAAGATACCAGTGATCAACAGTATAAAAACAAAAACAAGCTAGTTATAAAATAGTTATAAAGTACATTGAGTAAGTCCAACCATTTACATTCCCCAGTGTTGTGGCCTCCTGAGCAAGAGTGTGTCTGTGGCCACCTACTCTGGCACCCACAAGACTCACTAGGATTCTTGATTTTTTTAAAAAAAAGTTTTCTCAATGTTGTTGTTATTTTGACTGGCAAGTCAGCATGATGCAAAGAGAAGACCCAGGTTTTGGGAGCATCTTTGTTTCCAAAAAGGCATAGGGGCAAGCATTCTTAAGAAAGGGAAGTGGCCAGTGGCCACACTCATATGTTTTGTTTTGAAGCATGTCCTGCTCTCCAAAACAAACAAGCAAGCTGGCCTTGTAGAAAGTACTCTGGGATCTAGAGAGAGTGACCGGGAACAGGAGGGTGTTTTACCTGCGCTGTGGGAGATTGCTTGTGGGTTGCTGTTTTTTTTCTTAATGTGTTGTGTTTTCCTGTTTATTTAGGTTTGGAGGTGTGTGGACTTTTGCTTTTTATTTTGTTTTGTTGGTGTTTTGCCTCCTTGTGAGTGCTGGTTTTGCTTAGTTACAGCCTGCCCCTCCATATTCATAGAGGTTAGGGGCAAACCCTGCTCACAGAAGTGGAAAAATTGTGAATAAATATAAATAAATATTTATAAATAAATATAAATAAAAACTGTGAATGGTGTTGTGTTTTAACCTGAGAGAACCCCCATGTAACCAGAAAAACTATTCTAAAATACATTATTAAATGCAGGTGTTGATAAGCAAACTGGATGTGTTTTGCTATTGTCTGGTTCTCTCTCCTCACCAAATATATAGGGGAGAATTGGTGGGAACAGAGAAAATGAGAGAGCAACAGATTGGCTGACAGTTGAAGAAAAGAAAAACTAGTCAGAATTGCAACCAAAGAGACCAAGAACAGGATGGATGGGTGTATATTAAGGGCTGCCGACTGAAAGCTTTTACTGAAAACTTTCAGTGAATGACATGCATGGAAGCAAAGTACTCACAGGTTTTTTTTATTCAAGTTTTTCAAAGAGTGTATAACAATAAGGTTAACAAAGGAAAAAGGAAACAACAAAACATGGATGTGATTTTTGCTATGGAAACAGTACACATATCCATGAATACAATGAAGCATCTAAAATTATTTTGTTATTGGGGCAACTGCTAAGTCTTTCCAAAATCATGACTGCTGCGATTGAGGTTTTCAGGGGCAGCAGCAGAAGTGTACTCTGCAAATGCTCAAGGATACTTTTCTTCCCCTATTTAAGAACTCATTCTGTTGCTGCTAAGCATGTATTAAGTCTGAAGTGGGTTGTTGGGTGGAAAGTTTTCCTACAACAAGAAGGTGGGGGGGAGGTTTTGGGGGGGGGAACCTTGGTTTTGTGAAAAGCTGTGAGGAAAGCGAGGCAAGGAACTAAAAGTGGATTCTTCCACAGAGACAAAAATCTTACCCTCATCATTGTGTGGCCAACAGCAATATTTGATTTCTGAAGAGATGTGTTGACTTTTTATTGTCCATGGGAAGCATGTTGTCCCGCTGTATGCCTTTCTCCATAATTCCAAGTTTGTAGGGAAAGCTGTAGTTGATGTGGAGAAAACACTCAAGATACAGCTAGCAGTGCTCTTTAGTAGTCAGTTAGCTTCAAGGATCTTCTGCCATAGAGTTACTGACTGACCTTCAGCTAACCAAGTATTATTGTCTGAGCAATAAAAGGAGATCAGTGTCCTCTAAATCTCTGCTTCTTGAGATATCTGATATGTAGAACCAGCAATTATTTTTTCCAGTGTGACAGGAACCACCACTATATTTGTGCCCACTAGCTACAATTGTGCTTTTTTCTTTCCTGGAAACTCTCCAGAGACCAGCAACTGTTGGCTTGTGATCCAGCACTAGTCCAGGGATCACTCCTTGGAGTAGCACTGTGTGGAATGGTATAAATGTAATACAGGTTGTATCTGTCCATGGCATACTGCAAATACTTCCTACTTTGTGTGCTTGTAGTACAATTTTACCTGAGCAGCCACACTGTTTCTCTGTCAAGCTACACTGCTGGACTTTGCTCTTGCTCTGCCAATTAATGTATAGGAATGTCCTTGTTCTAATCTAATGTATAACTTTTCAAAGTGGATGATGTTGTTTTATGGAAATGTACTTATCGAAATTTTCTATTATTTCAATCTTTTATGCCAACAACTACTGAGTGTAACACTGACATTTTTAATATGAACCACTTGGATATTTTGCAGCATGCAGATATTATAAATAAGTAACTAATTATCAAGAAGGAGTGCACTTTTCAAAAATCACATGTTGTTATATCTGTAGAAAGGGAGGACTTCGGATGAATCTGTCTGCATCCTGCATTTGCTTGAAAATCTCCTGCAATGTATTGCCAGTTTGAATGAGAATGAGGTTAGGATATTAAGGAAGGGTGTCCGTTTTAAAAGCCAGTGAAATAATGAACCTAATTCAACTGAAATAACAAAATTATTATTGCATTGAACAGTGGCTGAGGAAAACAAACATTTTTTCTCTATCTCAGCGGGTGGTAAAAGCATTCAACAGCACTGAATGTTTCCTGTCTTGTGCATTATTGTGATGTTTTACTGAGTCTGTCAGTACCAAGAAATGCTAGTTTTACTTACTGTGAATTGAGAATTGTCCAGACTGCTGGGGATTTACATATAGCTGTGAAGGTTATTTTTAAACAGCTTAGAGACCATTCCAGGCTAGAAAATGTCCAAGTCTAAATCCAGTTGGGTGAGGGACTGTCTGGTGGATAAAACAGTTTCTGCTTATTTTACTTTTAAAGATTAGTTGTTATTGAAAATAACTAGGCTTTTGTAAAGACATTTCAGCATTTTTGAATTGTATAGAAGCTGGAATCCAGAAAATGATAGTATCATGGGGAAGGGGATTTTGCCCTATAGTTGATTAAATGAAACTGGAATCTTTTAAAATGGATGGTCATTAAATAGGTCAGCAACTTAGAAAATACCTTAAAAAGGTAAAAATAAAGGTTTTCCCTTTACATGAATGTTTAGTTGTGACCAACTGTGGAGGGTGATGCTCATCTCCATTCCTAAGCCAAAGAGACAGCATTGTTAGAGAACTGCTCTGGCGATTATGTGGACAGCATGATTCCATTTGTTACCTTCCCACCAAAGTGCTATCTATTTATCTACTTGCATTTGTATGCTTTTGAACTGCTAGGTTAGCAGAAGCTGGGACAGGCTATGGGAGCTAACCCTATTACATGGCACATAGGCTTCAAACTGCCAACCTTCTGACCTTCCGATCGTCAGAATTGGCATCTTAACCACTAAGCCACATCAAGCCACCCTGAAAAAACCTTATTAGTCCTTTAATTGTACATTTGAACTTGTATCTTGCTTGCATAGTTACAGGGAATCTTGGCAACTTTTCCCACACGCCTCCTGTTGTAGACTATTTTGTTATCCTTTGTCCAAATCAGCCTGAATTTCCCCAGTTTGGCACAGGCAAATTTCTGCTTTCCACTTCCTGGGGATGAGGAGTATGTCCTCAGCTAGTTGCAGATGCAAACTTGTTTGTCTCCAACCTTTATCAGCTTGGCATTTGCTCTTTGATGATTCATAGGCATGTTCTGTCCCAAGTCTAGATCATTTCTATGTATGAAAATATTTATAGCTCTTAACATATACAGCTTAATTTAATGTAATTGTTTGACCTTCTCAAGTACTTAGAGCTTCAAAAAGTACTCAAAAGAAAAAAACATATGATATCCATTCTTTGTTTTACCAGAACAGAGAGCAGTCCATTTTTATAAATGCACAAATAATTTTCTGAACTGTTGATTTCTAGCCGTTCTTGTGTGTTTTTCTCTGCAGCAACTTTAAGTGGTTAATATTTCTCTGCTTCTATGAAGACATGCACCTAAATCTCAAAATTGAAACATAGGCATTTGGATATGATAGCTATTTGTTTATGAGTGCACAAGTTTGTGTGTGTGTGTGTGCCTTTTTTAAAATCTAGGCAATGTCTTTTTGCACTTTACTTTGACTTGAAGAAAAGAACATTTTTCAGGTGTGGCCTTGTTAGCCAAGGTGACTTTGTATTGAGAACTGGATTCCAATACTCTGATATCCAGCCAGGAAGTTCCAGTTCTTCATTCTTTTCATAGCTTTGGTGGGTGGCTTATCACACATTGTTCAATATTTGAACTGGAGAATTCTTGTTCTGTTAGTTGCCTTCTTAGAACTGTTTACACACAACTAAAAATGGAGGAAGGGGGCTGGAGATACAAGGGGCAAAGTATAGAAGCCACCCTTTAAAAAAATAGAGGAAATCAAATGCTAAATTACCGAAATCTTCATTTTTACCCCACTGCAAGTTTCACATCAGAACATTTCATAGCTACCTGTCTGGTTTGTATTCTTTTATATTATGAGGTTGTATGTTTAAGGTCAGCACAGTATAGTGGTTTGGGAGTTGGACTACTACTCTGGACACCAGGGTTCAAATCCCCACCTGACTACAAAAATGCACTGGGTGGTCTTGAGCAAGTCACATCCTCTCAGCCTCATAGGAAGGTAAAGGCAAACTCTAGACAAATCATGCCAAGAAAAACCCAAGATGGGTTTGCTTTAGGGTCATCATAAGTTGGAAAGAACTTGAAGGCACACAACAACTATTTACCTTAAATAAAAGTGAAAAGGAATGTGTTAACGTTGTGTGCCTTCAAGTTGTCTCCAACTTATACCTAAGGACTCTCTCATGGGGTTTTCTTGGTAAGATTTGTTTAGAGGGGATTTGCCTTTCATCCTCTGAGCCTGAGAGTGTGTAGCTTGTCCAAGGCTACCAGTGGCTTTCTGTGGTTGTATGGGGATTTAAACCCTGGTCTCCAGAATCGTAGTCCAACACTCAGACCCCAGTCTACCATACTGGATCTCTGATGCAAAAAGCAATATGAATTAAGCCAATTGCATAATAATAGTAAGACATAGAAAGAACAAGAGCTGTTTACTGTGTGTGGTATGCCATTTCAGTCTGACAGTTTCTGCAAAGAATGAAAAGAGCACAGTAGTTTCTACTGTTCTCTTAGTTAATCATTCAGTCTGTCTCCAGGAACCTGTTTCTAGCACATAGCCTAATGTAAATATTGTTTGTTATCCCTATGATTCAGGCTCTATCACTTACATATTTTCTGTGCTGTCGATTAGATGACTTGTCATGCTATTGAAGACTCTGTTGATCTCCACATTTACCAAAAGCAAACATAAGTTAAATGAGTAATATTATTATTATTATTATTATTATTATTAGTTAAATTCATTGTGCGTGTGTTTTCATAGTTGTTTACAAGTGATCTGGTACCATTTCCACCTTTTCTGGCTAGTACAGCCTCTAAAATTGAGCACAGTTTCTGATCTCTTCAATTCTCTCATGCTGGTTGACTACACCTTGGCTACGTATTGTGCTCATTAATGCATTGACTGAGTGGTTACAAAATAAAACTGTGCTTTAAACTTGTTACTCTTCATTGGTTTAAGCCAACCTGGTGCAATCTGTGGGAAATCAAGCATAAACATAGACAGGATCATTGTAGTTAGCTACGTAAAGTTCTTGGTTTCTGGATTTTGTGGGGGGTGTTATTGCTGACCTATTTAAAGAGGAGAGCTGTCATAGTTCTGAACTGTCTATCTTCCCCAAAAGAAAGGCTTAGAATGTCTAGGAAAATACAGCTGAAAAAACCCACATTCAGCCAGATGATTCTGTGAATAATCAAAACAGAACCACCTCTTGGAACAAACAGACTAGAAATCTCCAAATGTCCTAAAATTTCCACTAGTTATTGTTTTTGTTCTTGAAGCAGACTGAGGCATTCATCTGAGAATGAAATCAAAGCACGTAGACTTAAACTCTTGTTTCTTTTAAATATCTCTGCAGGAAAGACTCACAGACATGATCTAGAAAGCCTAATCTTCTGCTGTTTTGGTGATGGAGCTGAAGGTCTGGGTGGATGGTGTCCAGCGGGTGGTATGTGGTGTCTCAGATCAGACCACCTGCCAGGAAATTGTCATAGCTTTGGCACGTGCCATTGGTAAGTAATCTTTCTTTCTTTTACTTTTCTGTCTAAAAGTAAGCCTGTACCTCAATCCTATGTATGTTTACTCAGAAGCAACTTCTGTTAAGCGAAATGGTACTTACTCTCATATACATATACACAGAATTACAGTTTTCATTTTCTTGCCTGAATTTCTGCTTTAAAATCCTTATTTCAGACTAGTGCTTTACTCACACCTCTGAATGGTCACATCCATATTATGTAAGCAAGGACTGTTCCTATGTAATAAATGAATAGCATTGATACCTGCGTTCATGTGAGAAGCTTACAAGATTTATTTACACAGCTAAATTGCCCAAAGGCTGTCAACATTTTGCTATTTAGAAGTAGAATAACTGAACTCTGTATGAAGAGATTGGTTTGAGCATTGACTTGCTGGTATGGAAATCATTCCTGTATCTGGGCATACACGTAGATTCTCTGCTGAAGACTTGTTTCCACAGTTTGACAGCACTGCCACTGCTTCTTCTGTGTGCCTCACACAATTGGGTTATTGTGGCTGTGCAGAGGATCCCTTCAGAAAGTTCTGGAACTGAGTAGCTTAGCATGAAACTGTGCCCACTCCTGCCTACCATGCATGTCCCCACCTGCCAAGCTGCTACCCCTCAGTTTCTCTTTGTCTGCCAGCAGAGCGATGAACTTTGTGTCCTTTCATTGAGTAGATCCTCCTTCATATTTTGTCCTTCATCTCTTTCCTCATGTTGTCTACCCAGCACTTCTTCCTTTTCCCTTGAGCTTGTTCTGTTTGGGAAATGAGCATGTGGTGCTACGGCTTCATGTCCCAGTCTTTCAAAAACAGGGCTTTCCAGATTCAAATCCCACATCTGGGAGAAGTCACTAAAGGTCACAGATAAGATTGCCACCAACCAGCCACTTTTTATTGCCTTCTCGACCACCACCAAACTGAGGAAACCAAAGTCCTCAACCTCTGTACCGTGCCCATCTCCATTTTTTGACCGCTGTGTTTTCCTCAACCTTCACTTCAGTACTGATGCTTGCCTTGGTCATAAGCAATACATCCATGCAAGCTACTGTAGTACAGTTGGCCCTTTCTATCCACAGGCTTGCCATCCCCAGATGGTTGCCGCCCTGTTCTCCCCAATGGTGGCACTTAGACGCAGCCGTGCTGTCATTAAGAAGAACAGGAATTGAAGTTCCATAATTTTTGGCATCTGCAAGGGGGGGGAGTCTGGAAGAGAATCCCCATGGATATGAAAGGCCAATTTTATCTGCACTGGTCTCGCCATACCCTCAACCGACTTGCTCTGACTATTCCAAGTCCTCAAGGAAGAGACCAGCCTCACCCAACAGTTGTCCAACTACCTAGGACCAGCCGGACTCAAAACCAAAGGAGAAGGAGTACAAATATTTGAAACAACTCAAAATCCTACCCAGGGATCCCGCTAGATACCAACATCCTCAGCATCCCTCACAAGTACCTACATCCTTGGTACAGAAGGAACCCTCTTTGCTGCCTTCGACAATACTTGACCATCAGTCCCAACTGCGCAGGATATACAGATTACCTTGAGACTCATGATTCTGAAGAGCTGTCCCCTCAACAGGACTAATTATCCCTTGTTTCATGACCCGTGCACAGACACCATCGGTAATGGTAAGACTACTTCTCTCCTCAGTCTTATTTAACAACCACTATCAGATGGAACAGTCATGGAGGAAATCCCCTAGTCTCTACTGTGCCTACTCACCATTTTACCATGACTGGTGTTACCATCATGACTATAGTCAGTTCCATCACTCACCCAGTCATTAGAATCAAAGCCACTCAAAATATACTTATGATTATCCTGGGGGCTCACCTCATCACAGAGATTGACTCTGGCATGGAGGCTCTCTGCGACCCCACTCCCCAATACCCATATTACCTCATTCCTTTCCGACTCCACTCCGATATCATCCCCATTCTCCACCACCAAGGACTAATGCCATGATATTGAGGTCAATCTCTCTCCAGTATCAGCAGCATCTACCACACAACCCCTCTACATGATCACATCTGCAGTCTACTCAACACCCCTTCTAAACATTATCTCACAAGATTCCTCGGTGGCTCTGATACCTTTAGTCTCCAGCTCCACAGCCCCACCAGCCGTACTCTCTCCTGCCATACATCTGCCGCATCTCTGAACCCTCAACACCAGGATCTGCCAGACACTTTAGAAAGGGGATATGATTCATATTCCTTGTCCCTGGACTCCCTGTCCCCTCTGATGTCATCCCCTTTGAACGGCACCAAGAAGACATCACTGGGCTCATCCCCAGGGGACAGGGGGCAGTGAATGGCCAAGTCCCTAGGCTTGGAAACTGTATCTCCTCTGCTCCATTGGTTTTGGTTTCAAACCCAGTGATTTCAGTTGATTGACTCATAGACTCCAATCCTAGCCATGACCAGTGCTACAGGAGCTCCTCAACCAGTCATGGTGGAAACTTTCTTCCCTGCCACTGACTTCATGGTGCCTGGAGTGCTAAATTTCAACACCCAAACTCTGTTCTATAGTAGTGGCGATATCCTAATCCAAGAGCGGGAAGCAGGCACATTAGAAGGCAGAGGGTTGAACATGTATGTGGTGCGCACCCACAAACTCGGAGTATCTGTCAGGTTGTAAGCCCCTCACACTGGACTTAAACCTCAGTTCCCCTCTGGAACTCATAAAACTGTGTCCACTCACTGGACTCAACAGAACCCTATCTGAAGTTCTTAACTGTCACGACGGAACTGTCAATCTCTCCCCGCTAGCATTTCATTGGCTGAGAGCAGCTGGCTCGTGATTGGCTGCTGCTGTTGCTAAGCTAATCCATCTGTTCTCTACATACCTCCCTCCTTAATAAGTTATTGATACATTCAAGCTCCTTTTAAGCTTGCATGTCTCAATGAGTATTCAAGTGATAGTTCAAAACAATATCAGTTTTAAACACTTTACCTATTTTTATACTTACCCTTAAACAACCTTATGTATATATCTATAACATCATATAAACATCAGGTTATACATATAATATTTATATATTTAAATACTTGTTTTATCAGTAACCATTATGGACTTATGTATCTTTCAGTTTTCTCTTTAAACAATAACCAATTACAGTGGTACCCCGGGTTACGAAAATAATTCGTTCCGCCGCCGCGTTCGTAACCCGAAATCCTTCGTAAGCCGAAAAAGCCATAGGCGCTAATGGGGAAAAGCCGCGATTTCGTGCGAAATAGCGCTGAAAAGCACCAAAAAATTTTTCGTAACCCGAAAAAACCTTCGTAACCCGGAACAGTTTTTTCCTATTGATTTTTTTCGTATCCCGGGAATTTCGTAAGGCGGTGCTTTCGTATCCCGGGGTACCACTGTATATATATTTTTTTCTTTTAAACATATGTCCAATATCAATTCTATCTGTTATAACAACTTACCATATTTTTCTTATAAGTTTAGCATATTACAACCATAAACCATATCGCTTGTTGGGTTTTAACACTTTAATAAGCTTTTTCCCCAGCTTTAGATCCTTTGTATGTTCTGTTTAAATTTATTATCAACCATAATTCAAGATAAGAACTGAGACCTGGCTGGGGACCGAGAGTGATGCTGTGTGGGCACAGGCTCTCCCAGCCGGGTACACAGTCAAGGACCAGATCAGGTTAGGTGGGCTGGGGGGCGGTGTTGCCTTGGTCTATAAGAACACCCTTCCCTTAACCAGGAACCATGTCCGGAAAACTGACTTCATCGAGGGCCAGGGACAGTCTGGGGATTCTCTTGGTCTACCGTCCACCCCGTGTGCTAACAGACTCCCTAGCCGAGCTGACACAACTGTTCTCGGAACTGGTGCTGGAGTCTCCTAGGCTCCTAGTCCTGGGGGACCTCAACATCCCTTTCGAGGCCAGCTTACGAGGTCCAACTGGTGCAGCTCGGGAGTTCATGGCTACCATGACTGCCATGGGCCTGTCCCAATTGGTCTCAGGGCCTATGCATTGCGCTGGTAACACACTTGATGTCGTCTTTAGTACGGACATGGACACTCCATGGGCAGAGGTATGTAATATCTCTGCCCTATCATGGACGGATCACTTCCTGGTTGAGGCTCGACTTAAGGCTTCTACCCAAATCCTTCCCGTGGGTGGAGGACCTATAAGGATGGTCCACCCTCGAAGACTGATGGAACCCAAAAGGTTCCAAGAAGCCCTAGAGGAGGGGTATATGGTTGGAACTGACGGCGATTCTGTTGACGCCCTGATAACATCAGGGATAAAGATCTCTCCAGGGCTATACACAGTATTGCTCCTAAGCGTCCTTTCTGGCCAGCTTCCAACAGGCAACCCTGATATACGGAAGATCTCAGGGAAATGAAGTGGGCCGTGCAACGACTAAAGCGCAACTGGCGGAGACACCAGCAGTTATCCGACAAGACACTCCTTGAGACCCTTTTGAGGTCTTACGGAGTGGCAATATGTGCAGCTAAACATTCGTTTTATGCTGCACGTATTGCGTCCGCGGAGTCGCATCTGGCAGAGCTGTTCAGGGTAGTGAGGGAACTGACACAACTGCCCCCCTCCCTGAACCCTGTATTAGAACCATCTAAAGCCTGCTGTGATGAATTTAACAACTTCTTCGCGGATAAAATTTCTCGGATAAGGGCTGATCTCGATGCCAGTATTTCTTCAGAATCTATAAGAGAGGTATCCAGAGCTTCCATGGACTCTATTAAACTGGATCATTTTGAGTTTGTGAATACCGAGGACGTGGACAAGATTCTTCGAAGTGTTAGGAAGATGACATGCTCTCTTGATCCCTGCCCCTCATGGCTGACAGCGCAGGGGGGAACGGCAATAACATCTATGATATGCCGTATAATCAATTCATCTTTTAGTGAGGGGCGTTTTCCATCTAGTTTATAACTAGCAGTAGTTAAACCTCTGCTAAAAAAAGCCCTCCTTAGACCCCCTGATTCGCAACAACTATCGACCTGTTTCGCTGCTGCCTTTTTTGGGGAAGGTGATCGAGAGAGCAGTTGCCTTCCAGCTTCAAGCGATCTTGGATGAAACGGATTTTCTAGACCCATTTCAAACTGGCTTCCGGGCAGGCTATGGAGTCGAGACTGCCATGGCCGCCTTAGTCGATGATCTCCATCTGGGCATGGACAGGGGAAGCGTATCCCTGTTAGTGCTTTTGGACATCTCAGCGGCTTTCGATACCATTAAAATAATAATAATAATAAAATTTTTATTTATATCCCGCCCTTTCCAAGATCAGGGCGGCTTACAACAAGGATTAAAAACAATGGTGCCATAACAATATAAAAATACAACTACAGGCAAACCATACAGACAATAAAAACTATCAACAAAAACCAACAGATTAAAAACCCCTTAGCCCAACCTCTTGGCCACGGAAGAGGAGGGAGGCCCACAGGATTTTTAGTCGGGGAATGCCTGTTGGAACAGGAAGGTTTTTAAGTCCTTCCTGAATTGGGCCAGGGTGGTGGTCGAGCGGAGCTCGGTGGGCAGCGTATTCCAAAGGGCTGGGGCAGCCGTGGAGAATGTCCTCTGTGTGGTGGAGGCTAACCTAGCCCCAGGCACCTTCAGTAATTGCTGCCCAGACATTCTGAGGGTGCGAGGCGGAATGTACGGGGAGAGGCGGTCCTTTAGGTATCCTGGGCCCAAGCCATTTAGGGCTTTATAGGTAATCACCAACACCTTATATTGAGCTCGGAAGCGAATGGGCAGCCAATGGAGGTCTTTCAAAACCGGTGTTATATGGCTGGTCCTGGGAGCACCAGTGACCAGCCGGGCTGCCATGTTCTGCACCATTTGCAGCTTCCGAGTTTGGTATAAGGGTTGCCCCATGTAGAGTACATTGCAGAAATCCAGTCTCGAAGTTACCAGAGCATGTACAACAGTTTCTAGGTCCCTCTGGGCCAGGTATGGGCGCAGCTGGCGAATAAGCCGAAGCTGATGACAGGTGCTCTTGACCGTCGCATTCACCTGAGCAGTCAGGTGAAGCGACGAGTCAAGAAGCACCCCCAGACTGCGCACGGAGTCCTTCACAGGGAGCGTGACCCCGTTCAGGACAGGTGGAACCACCGCCATTCCTGGACCAGGAGAACCTATCACTAGTACCTCCGTTTTCTCTGGATTCAGCTTGAGTCGGTTTTCCCTCATCCAGCCCATTACTGACTCT
Organism: Sceloporus undulatus; assembly: GCF_019175285.1. NCBI lineage: Eukaryota > Metazoa > Chordata > Lepidosauria > Squamata > Phrynosomatidae > Sceloporus > Sceloporus undulatus. The sequence goes on from NC_056522.1 coordinate 263,262,536, forward strand.
AGACAGGCCACGAGAGGAGAGACGCCATCCCCAGTCACTGCATCAGTCGGAGACATAGAGAAAATAATTTGGGTGTCATCAGCGTACTGATAACCCCGCGCCCCATGTCTCCGGATGATCTCTCCCAGCGGTTTCATGTAAATGTTAAATAGCATGGGAGACAGAATGACTCCTTGAGGGACCCCGGTTTTAAGGGGCCTCTCGTCGGAGCACACGTCTCCCAGCTGCACCATCTGGGACCTCCCGGAGAGGTAGGACCGGAACCACTGGAGCGCAGTGCCCCCGATCCCCACCTCTGCCAGGCGTCCCAGAAGGATACCATGGTCTATGGTATCGAAAGCCGCTGAGATGTCCAAGAGCACCAGCAGGGACACGCTTCCCCTGTCGATGCTCAGACGGAGATCATCGACCAAGGCGACCATGGCCATCTCAACCCCGTAACCCGCCCGGAAGCCAGTTTGAAATGGGTCCAGATAATCCGTTTCATCCAAGACCGCCTGAAGCTGGATTGCAACTGCCCTCTCGATCACCTTACCCAAAAATGGTAGCAGCGAAACAGGCCGATAATTATTATGTACCAGGGGGTCGAGGGAGGGCTTTTTTAAGATAGGTTTTACAATGGCCAATTTCAATTGAGATGGAAATAGCCCATCCCTCAAAGATGTATTAACTATCTGGCGTAACAATAATGTTACCGCCGGTCCCCCCTGGGCCGCTAACCACGAGGGACAGGGATCAAGAGAGCAGGTTGTTTTCCGAACACTTCCGAGGATCTTGTCCACATCCTCGGTACTCACCAACTCAAACTGATCCAGTTTAACATAGTCCACGGAGGCTCTGGACACTTCTACCCTAGGTTCTGCTAAAGTGTCGGCGTTCAGACCTTCGCTTATACGAGAGGTTTTATCCGCAAAAAAGTCGTTAAACAAGTCACAGCAGGCCTTAGAAGGTTCAAGGATCTGGTTCAGGGCAGGAGGGAGCTGAGTTAGCTCCCTGACCACCCTGAACAACTCTGCCGGACGCGACTCAGCGGACGCAATACGAGCACCATAGAACGAGTTCTTTGTTGCTCGTATTGCCTCTCCGTAGTCCTTTAACAGTTGGTCTAGGAGAGCCTTGTCGTCTAAGCAAAGGTGTTTCCGCCATTGACCATGGTATCCTTCTGGAACGCCTAAGGGAGTTGGGTATCGGGGGCACTGCGCTCCAGTGGCTCCGTTCCTACCTCTCGGGCAGATTCCAGATGGTGCAGCTGGGGGACTCTTGCTCCGATAAGAGGGAACTGACATCTGGTGTCCCTCAAGGAGCTATTTTGTCCCCCATGCTATTTAACATTTACATGAAACCGCTGGGAGAGATCATCCGGAGACATGGGGCGCGGTGTTACCAATATGCTGATGACACCCAAATATGTTTCTCTGTGTCTCCGACTGATGCAGTGACTAGGGATGGCATCTCTCCTCTAAATGCCTGCTTGCAGTCAGTAATGGGCTGGATGAGGGAAAACAAACTCTGTCTGAATCCAGAGAAAACAGAAGTACTAGTGATAGGCTCCCCGGGCCCGGGTAGTGAAATTTCTCCACCTGTCCTGAATGGGGTCACGCTTCCCCTGAAGGACTCAGTTCGCAGCTTGGGGTTGCTTCTGGACTCGTCGCTCCAATTGACATCTCAAGTGGATGCAGCGGTCAAAGGCGCCTGTTATCAGCTTCGGCTGATACGCCAGCTGCGACCCTATCTGGGCCGGGGGGACCTTTGTTGTGCACCGCTTTGAGCAGTTTTGGAAAAGCGGTATATAAATAATTTTTTTAATTATTATTATTATATTCAATCTTCTAACCCCTCTCTTAATGGATTAAAGATTGACAGAGCCTTATCCTTTGTCTGTGACTCTTAGACAGGGGTAGGCAATCTTTTTGAGCCGGGGGCCGGGTTGCTGTCCCTCAGACAACTGGGGGGCCGAAGCCAAAAAATAAATAATTAAATAATTTTTTTAAAATTTAAATATATAAATAAACCAGGACAAATGTAGGACAAAATTTTCAAATGGAAGACACTTTTTTTAAAAAATGGAGGAGACGCGAAAAAATTTGCTGATTTTTTTTTACAAAATGTTAATATAAATGCATGTTTCTGAGGCTTCTATAGACAATTGCCCCCCAAAGGCCCCGGTGGCAATCGGCGGCAGGATTGGGCTGGGGCCGGTCCCAAGGCCTCGCCGGGCTGCATCCGGCCCGTGGGCCGCAGGTTGCCTACCCCTGCTCTTAGACTTTATATCGAAAAGCTAAAGTCAGAGAGTATTGTATTTTGTTTTTACGTGGTAAAACATGGTTTTCCATCCTTTTGTTTGTGTATTGGCTTTATGGCAATTTTCCAAAAGTGTTTGAACTTCTCTGTCTTTAGAGTTTAGCCTATTTTTCAGTCTGGCAATCTCTGTGTACAAATCTTCAGTTTTTAACTTCATGTTATCAAGCTCATTTTGACCTTTATTAACTTTTTGATGCAGAATCTGATTTGCTTGTTTTAAATCATATAGTTGTTCTTGGTGGTTTACAGACCGCCCTTTCCCCAACGGATTGGGGCCTCAGCTGCCACAGCAGCAGCCCCTGAGGCCCTGATCCGCCACTTTCTAGGCTGTGGGGAAGCGGCAAAAGGGGTGTCCTTGGGGCTTCATGCCCCAAGGACACCCATCAGTGGCGGGGACGAATAGAAAGGAGCCACTCAGCCCCTTTCTCTTTTGTGTCTCTAGCGCAGCCATGTAAAGGCTGCGCCCAGTGATACAAACCTGGAAGGAGCACCGTTTCAGCGCTCCTCTGGCGCTGCGGAAAGGGCGCCCAAGGCGCCCTCGCGCAGTGCCAGGACGTCACTTCCACGCAGCTCTGTTTGGAGGCGGTGCTGTCGTTATGTCCCAATGGTGGTGCCCATGTAGAATGGGCGCCACCATTTTGTACGTACTAGGGTTAGGGCGTCCAGAAAAGACGTCCTTTCCTAACCCTACCTAGTATGTACTTTTTCACGTCTGGAACACACCCTTGTAACTTTTTATTTTCTTGCATTAAAGCCTTTTCTTTTCTATTCTTTTGAATAATCTTCTCATTTGCACCATCTAGCAAACCCTGTAGTCTGTGAATATCTTTTTCATATTTATGTAGTGTTCCGGTGGACTGTTTAGATGACTGTTTTATTCCAGAAACTATATACTCTAAATCTGAAATAGCTTTTTCTTTCTTATCTAAACTCTCTTTTAGAATAACAGTTTTCTTTATTTTCCCTTCCATAAGGCTTGTAAAGTCTGGTTTTTGGACTTCAGTTCAGCTACGTTTTCTTGAAGTGTACTAATAGAGTAGAGTCTTGATTATCTGACATAAACAGACCGACTGATAGTCAGATAGCCGAAAATGTCGGATAATCCGAGGCTCAGTGTCCTCAAGGGTGGTGCGCACATGCACCCGCACCGCCATTGAGGACAAAAGCCCCTCGCCTCCCCTCCCTCCCTCCTCCCTCCCTCCCTGCTTACCTTAGTCCTTACCTTACCTCGAAGAGGCCTGGGTGGAGGACAAGCAGGGGCCGAGGATGCAGCCTCCTCGAAGAGACCTGGGTGCCCGGCCCTGGCCTGTCCTCCTTGGCCGCGGAAGACAAGCCTGGCCGAGCACCCAGGCCTCCTTTCCCAGGCCTTCCCTCTCCCTCAATGGGTTCCTTGGAGAGAAAAGGGAGGCAGGGAAGAAGAGGCCTGGGCACCCGGCCAGTCCTCCTCTTCCCGGACCTCCCCTTTACTCCAAAGGGCTCTTTGGAGTCCTTTGAGGGGAAGCGAGGCAGGGAAGGAGAGGACTTGGCGAAGGTAAGTAGGGAACAAGGGGAGGAAGAAGGAGGGAGGGAGGAGTGGAGGCAAGGGGCATTGGATAATCCAGAGTGTCGGTTAACCGAAGGTCGGTTAACCGAGACTCTACTGTAACTTCATCCTGTCTCTTAATTTACTGTACTTCTTTACAGAATCATCTAGCTTTTGTTCAGTTTGTAAAAGCTTTTTGTTCAGTTCCTTATTTAGAAGATCTTTTTCTTGAATTAAACTCTCCAACTTTTCTATCTCTTCTAACTTTATTGTATCAACCATATTTTCTTTAGGTAGTTGTTGTTTTTGATTCTCTAGCTGTTTGCCACTGTGTTTCGCTTTCAGGGCAATCTGGTCTTCAGACTTCTGTCTCTGAGTGAAGTTTCTGTCTTGTTATTGCTTTGTAGTGCAGTCCATGATGAGATACCATGGCTACATTTGGTGCCAGGATCACCTCCTTCAAATCTGTAGGCAGCAGCTTGTGAGCTGGAGAAACTCCTCTCCCCTTCCAGAATAACTGAAGAGAACACAGTAGACAAAGTCTCTTAGATGAGGCTTTTATTCTTAGCTCTGTACATATTGGAACTCCTATCTACAGACATCTACACAGTCCACCATCCATCAAACAGAAAAAGCCACAAAGTCAGCTGACTCTAACGGAACCCTCAGCCAACTGTCAGAACCAACTGCCAAGGCCAACTGTCAACAGAATATTCAAATTCCCCCCAGCCAGCGCCTGATTGGCTGCTGAATGGCTGGCCTGTTGCTATTAAATCCCACATTGTACATTTTACTATGGACTTTACATCCCAACCGTGGTGACAGGTTTTCCACATAATCAACTGCTTTTGAATCTGACTTTAATTCTTTACTTTATACCTTGGGACAATTGTATTTTAAATGTCCTCGATTGCTACACTCATAAAATGCTTTATGACTGGATTCTGGGTTATCTTTTTTAGACCACTTATTTTTCTTACTTAGCTCAGAGTCACACTCTCTAGACTCAGTTTTTTTCTCCTCAGCCTCATTTCTGTCATGGTGCCAGGGCTTAACATTTTTACCGTAACCAGACCTCTCACTTGAGGCTTCCCCATTTTCAGGGAGTTTCTTATCGCCATATTCTGTTTTAATTTCTGTTAACTTTTTCTCATTTTTTCTTCTAATAAATCTTTGTTATGTTTCAGTTCTCTCAACTGTTTTTAAGCTCCATTTCTCTTAGCTGTGTCTCATATTCTTTTTTTCCTTAATTCTTTTTTATGTTTCAGTTCTTTTAATTCAAGCCTAATCATGTCAAGCTCTTTGTCTTTTAACTCTGTATCATCACAAACTTGTTCAAAATTAGCTATATATAAGGCAAGATTACCTCCAATAACATATTTAGGGGAGAAAATTGCATCATATAGAGGGAAACCATTAATGTTATTCTTGACAATGTGAGTAACTCTAGATTCTAAACTGATCGTTAACTCCCATGTCTTCATTTTTATGTCATGCATATCTCTGTTATGAGCTCTCTCATTCTTTAGTTCTTTCATTTTAATGTCATGTATTTCGCTATGGTGAGTACTTTCAATTTCTATTAAAAGCCTCTCATTTTCAATCTTGGCCATTTCAAGCTTGATTTTCCAAATCTCCACACTCTCATGTGATTTAGAAATGGAGGTGTCAAGGCTGACCACCATTTCTTTTCCAACTACTTCTTCTTCTACCATTTCTGGCATTGTTGGCGGCTGGACTTTGTTATGTGGCATGTTGTTAGTATTTCCCTACAATTACCAAAACTTTTACCTCAGGAAACACTCTTATTTTGCTTTGTCTCAACTAAGTATAAAGAATCCCCTCGGATCTTGAAGTCAGACTAGTGATTCCTTACTTTACCACAGACTTTTACCTCAGGAATCACTATGTGCTTTTTCCTTTCCTACCCATCTCTTAGAATTACCCAGTACATTTACCTCAGAGACTAGTCACTATCTAGCGTGGTCAGTCTCCAAATAATCTCCTACGAGATCCCCTTTACATTTACCTCAAAGATTATTCCCTTGACACAAACACCTAGATTTTAAACTGTAGGCTTTCTTTTCTTTCAGTTTAATCAACTATCAAGTATCTGGTATTTCACACTCAGACCCCTATAACTCAAGCACACCTTTAGCAACCAGATTTTTCAGATCCCTGCGCTGCCTACCAATTTATGTGATGCACACCCACAATCCTTTCCTATGATGGCAGGCACCAGGGAGTTCTTATCCCACCGCTGCCACAAAATTATGTGATGACCCACTCCAAACTCTTTGTGTTTAGTAGCATGTTGTGTTTTAAAACTCATGCCAAGTGGTTTTTTAAACAATAATAAAAGTTTATTAGAAAACAGAACTGTAAAATGTATGATGGATATGAAGTTGTTATTTTAGTCTTTCTTGGTCACTTAGTTCCAGATGTATCTTTGTATTCTTATTATTAACTCAGTCACCCAGGATACGAAATCCCTCAGGATATAACAGAACTGCAACTCAACCAGTCAACTCTTTACATTGTCAAAGTTACTGTTTTCAAGGACATTCACCCTGCCCTTTTCTCTTGTTTAGTTTCTCTAAGCTCTATCCTGCCACTCAGGCAAAATATAACCCGCAGGTTATTTAATAATAATAATAATAATAATAATAATAATAATAATAATAAGTTTTATTTATAGACCGCTATTCCGCAATGATCATAGCGGTGTACAATAAAAATTGCAATACAAAATTAGCCCCTACCCACCCCCTCACTCTCTCCAGGCTGGACGATGACAGTTGGCCGTGGAGGGAGGGCTCTGTCCCTTCAGGGCAGTCCTGATGGTGTTGGACCCTCCCTCTCACTCCCTCCAGGCTGGACGATGACAGTTGGCCGTGGAGGGAGGGCTCTGTCCCTTCAGGGCAGTCCCGATGGTGTTGGACCCACCCTCTCTATTTCTTTAAGATATCTCCCTAACTTGGAGTATCTGTCAGGTTGTAAGCCTCTCACATCCTCTGGAACTCATAAAACTGTGTCCACTCACTGGACTGAACAGAACCCTATGTTCTTAACTGCCACAACGGAACTGTCAATCTCTCCCTGCCAGCATCTCATTGGCTGAGGGCAGCTGGCTCGTGATTGGCTGCCACTGTTGCTAAGCTAATCCATCTTTTCTCCACAATGTTCAGCTGCAGGTTCTCCTCTCTGGCCTAGCAGTACCAGTGGCCAACATACAGGCCTGCATGTCTGCCTATCAGAGGTTCCTCTGGGACAAGATGTTCTCCTTTATTCCCAACTTCCCAAGAGACCACAGCTCTTCAGTTCACCAGGAAGCTCTGGTGCTATATACCCAACAGATACAGTTGGCCCACCACCCCGCAGAGAGCACATGGCCAGAGTAATGTCAGAGACACCACAGAAATTGAACAGGGTGAAGCAAGTGAACATCACTTTTGTTTGCTCTATCAACAAACAAGGAGATACATATGCTGGGAGAAGGGGCAGCATGTCCCATAGGGAATAATGGGGCACACACTGCCACGTGCACAAGCCCCATCCATTTAAATGGGGCTAGAGCATAGGCAGAATTTGCTTTACGCGGGGGAGTCCAGAACAGATCCCCGCATAAAGAAAGGGCTGACTGTATATTCATACTCAGATGATCCAAACAATTTAATGTACCTTTTCATGGGCTTCCTGCTGCTTGCAGATGCCATGGCAAAATTCAACAGGGACAGGTCCAATGCAGCCTTGATTGCACCAGTCTTGGTCTCTGGGACAATTTTGCTTCACCTTGCTCCTCTGCCTCTTCTGGGGCTGAGTCATGTCTCTTTCAAAAACAGCAGAGCAAGTGGCACACTCTCAGAGATATGGCCTCCTCCTCAACCTTGAGTAACTCAGGTTGTCAGCATGGAGGATAACTCCATGATATCACCTTCACTCACTGTGTTCTTGACAATATCTAGGAAGACCTTCATTATGTGATCTGCTGACATAAATTAAGCAAATTCTGCGCATTAGCATCAGAGAGATCAGAAGCATCCTCTCCCACAACGCTCCCAACTGTTCTCCACTTCAGAGAAAAGTTGTCCTCCAACCAGAATTATGTTGGCGTGAGAGAGGACCTGGACCAAGTTGGTTGGCTCTGTTCTGTAGCTCCACTGATGAAGCTGTTAAAGATTTTGCACAGTCACTGCTTCCCCAAGAGGCTCTTCTAGACCACTTGTTCAATGTAGCTAGGAATCCATTCCCCCCACCTCCACTCCAAAGAAATTGCTTTGGAAAAAGCTTTTCATCAGCACCAGTGGGAAGCAACACTTTTCAAGAGGAAGTCACTGATAGGGCTGCCAAATTTTAGAAAGAAAGAAAGAAAGAAAGAGGGGGGGGGTCCTGTACCTTGAATGGTTATGTAAAAGAGGGTATTTCGGCAAGTTTTGCTCTTCATGCAACCAGGTAACAAAATACCTGCTGAAATTCCCCCTTTGAAGCTAACTGAGTGAAAGAAGCTGTAACATAAGCTTGATCTACTTCCTCAGATGCATACAAGAAGTAGGTTAAGTCTATGAAAACTTATTCTACAACTTCTTTTGCTTAGTTAATTTGCCTACAGGTACAGGATTCCTCTCCAGTTTTTATGATGGCAATCCTTAACAGATGGAGGGGAGAAGAATTCCCCTCTATATGTTGTATCTTAATCAAATTGCTGCCCTCCTGTAAAGAGGACAGAATGAAATCCTTCATTGGCTTTAGTGAGAGACTTTTTCCCTTAGGTTTAATTGCTGGGCTCTCTCTGTGTGTATGTGTATGAATGAATAGATATGTGTAAGTTGGGGGAAATGCCTCTAACCAGGTTGTGGACCCATCCACTAATACAGTATATATGTGGCTCCAGAAATGTGTGCCATAAGGAAAGGTTTATGCATCCTTGGGAAATGCATGTTCCTTGAACTCCTCTTGCTGAGCTAGTGAAGGACTAAAGGTGATATTGGTAGGGCTGTATTGGAGGAAAAGTAGGAGGAAATAGTTGCTTAAAATATCCTTCCCGCTTTTCCCTATGAGTGCCTCCTGAACAGCTTCTACCATGGCTGGGCTTTCTTCCCATTCCAGAGCAGAGGGAGAAGAATCAAAGTTCCTGGGAGGCACTTACAGGAAAAACTGGTTCAGGAATAGTTACGTACTCACTCCTCTTTGTCAACTCTGTCCCCAAACATGGCTTACAAGGAAAATGGGCAAGGCAACCCAATATTTTCATTGGCAAGTGAAGGTTCCCATTGTAGATAATCTCCTGTTCCAAAACAACTAAAACCAGCTTCTCGTATTTAGTACAGGCTGGGCAAAGTACCCCCAACCTCTGGAGCCCCCTGAAAAGTGGAGAGACCCCACCACCACCAATACTTTGCTCCTGCCCTGGCTTAAAATCTTATCCTTGGATATGCCCCCCCCCCCCATCCACCTCACCTCAGTCTGTTACTTTTCAAACTCACACAGCTAATGGTTAAGATGAAGGGTGGTGGGTTGTCATTTAAGACAATGATGCAGAGAGATGGCTCAATATAGAATTGTGCTATAGCCAGTTAAGGGTTTGTGCTCTGCAAATAGTATTCTTCTAATAACTGATCATGTTATTGCCAACTGACATTGTAAAAATGTGTATTATAGCAGAACTTATTGTATGTCATAACAGTTTCTTCTTCCTGACACTGGCTCAACCTGTAACCAAAGGCAGTTTCAGGTGTTACAAACAAGTAACCTGTATTACCTCTCTGTAGTCAGCCTGTGACATACATTTATAACATCTCCATGAGTATCCTTACTTGAAAGCCCTCCATGATGTTCTTCTTTCAGAGAAGCAGCCATTGTTTCCCTGACTAGTTGTGGCAAGAAAAATGTTTCCTTAAAGCAATTCTAGGGCACTTTTATTCTGGGGGTTCAACCTTCACTCATGGGAAACCGTCTAGGAAGAGTATAGCACATGCCAGTGCTGTTATAGGAGCACTACTGAAATGCCCCATACAAATGGCCACCTAGTCGATTGTGCTTTTCCCTTTTTCTCATCCCAGTATTTCTCTCCTCCCCACCTACCTCCTCTTTTCAGACTAGTCCAGCCCACCCCAAGCCCCCCATGGAGCAGTTCAGCTTTAAAAAGAAAAAAGAAAAGAAAAGATTCCCATCAGCATTTTTTCTGCTGGACTTAATCCTGCTCCCCCATTGCCATCCCCCTTTTCTTTTGTGTCATGTGTTAATTAGATTAAAAGCCCAAAAGGGGGGGGGGGACTCATTGTTGTACTTTTACTTGTAAAAGTGATGGCACTATATAAGTACATAATAGTGATGATAATTAACAGTAAACTGCAAATCCCAGGATCCCATAGGCTGGAACTTTTATAGTGAAAGTAGAATCATAGCACTATAACTGTGTAGTGTAAAAGGGACCTAATTGAAAAGAAGCAAAAACAGGTAGCAGAACCCTTCTCTGGCAGTTGTGTGACTCCTTTTTATAAGCTACATCCTCAATTCTATTTATTTATTTTATGCACTTCTGTACTGCTGCTTAGCCAAAAAGCCTCCCAGATTTGGTTTATAAAGACGGTCCCTGCTCTCAACATGACAACCTGAATTTAAGACATGAATTTAAGACAAGGAGTAGGAATAGGGTTGCCATAAGTCAGGACCTCCAAACCGGGACAAATGTAGGACAACAGTTTCAGATGTAGGACACATTTTAAAAAAATGGAGGACACGCAAAAATTGATGCTTTTTTAGAAATGTTAATATAAATTCATGTTTCTTAGGCATGATCAAAATGGAGGACATTTGGGCATTATTCCTAGACAGATGGCAGAAATGGACTTTCCTTTCTGGCCAGCCCCCTCTCCCCATTTCAAACAGCACATTTGGGCATTGAACATGGCTTTATTTTAACATTGCCTCTTGCATATTTCAGAGGCTTATTCCATAACCAAACCCTTTGGGTTTAACACTGAACATGGGTTAACATGGCTATGCATATCAAACATGGTTAAACAAAAAGTGGATTTGCCCTCGGTTTCAGGTGTCTTGCACCAACTATACTTCTCAGAAGTGTGTACTTGGTCAAGGGACTTTGGTTTTTCTTCATTTTGACTTGTTTTGTCTGTATTCCACCCCACTAAATAAAGGAGACATGAAATGGAGTTAATGGGTACAAGTTGTTAAACAAAAAAGTCTTGTGAGACTCTGTAGGCAAGAGGTGCACCATGTTAAGAACTGCATTAGGCACACTTAGGCTGCTGCCACACTGCAGAATTAAAGCAGTTTGACACTGCTTTCACTCTCATCACTCCATCCTATGGAACCCTGGGATTTGTAGTTTGTTGTGCTGCCAGGGCTGGGCTTTGAAATCTCAGGCATAAGAAAAGCAAAAGGCTTGGGCTGCATCTACACTGGAGAAATAATCTGGTTTGAGATCACTTTAACTGCCTTGTCTGAATGCTGTGGCATTCTGGGAATGGTGGTTTGTTCCAGCACCACAGCAAAATGGCAGTTAAACCCCCTGTAAAGCTCTCTGACCAAGGTGACCAATGCCCTCTCCTCAAAATGTAGGGCCCTCAAGCAAAAAATGTAGGACATGACCAAAAATAAAAGCTACAAACACCCATGTAATTATAAATCCATGCTTCTTAGCCATGATCCAAATGGAGGACATGTCCTGGAAAAGGAGGAGGATGCCTGGTCACCTTGTCTCTGGTCCAAAATACACTGCAGAAATAAAACATAGCTGCACTGAAATGCCCAGAGTTCCTCACCAAAGCTGCATCCACACTGAGGAAATAATCCAGTTTGAGAGTGACTTAACTGTCCTGGGTTAGTGCTGGGGAATGCTGGGAATTGTAGTACACTGTGGCCCCAGAGCTATCTCTGACAGGGAGTCCCATAACCCTCCAAACGTAGTTGAACTGCAGTGCCCAGAATTCCTCCCCAGGTGCATCCACACTGAGGAGATGCTCCAGTTTGAGACTGCTCAGTGCTGGGGAATCCTGGGAATTGTAGTCTGTTGTGGCCTCAAAGCCATCACTGACAGAGAAGTCTCAATGTCTCCCAAACATTAGCATTCCCAGGATTCCTTACCATTGAGTTAAAGCAGTCTCAAAGTGGGTTATTATTCCTGCAGTGTGTGTGAGAGATATAAAAGCTAGGGACTGGATCTCTGTGTCCAAAACACACTGCTTTGACTGCCAGGGCTCAGTGCTATGGAATCCTGGGAACTGTAGTTTATTGTGGCACCAGAGCTCTCTGACAGAGAAGGCCAAATGCCTCACAGACACCAGAATTCGAGAGCATTGAGCTTTGGCAGTTAAAGGGGTCTCAAAGTGCAGGGGGGAGGGGAGAGAGAAAAGCCAGGGAGAGTGAATGGGAAGCTCACCTCGGCTGTGGCTGCTCTGAAAGGAAGAGGAGGAGGGAGGGAGGGATGGACCCAAGGGAAGTGGCCAGGACCATCCGGAGGAGCCCCTGCTTTTCCTGATCATCGCAGCCTCCTCCCTTCCACCAGCAAGAGGCTCTATTCCCAAGCGATGCCTCCTCCTCCTCCTCCTCACCTCCTGGCCCTGAAGGCTCTTCCTGAGTCTGGCAGCAACCTCCTCAAACCGGGAAAAAGCTGAGTCAAGGAGGAAACCGTGCAGGGACGCCCCCTAGTGGTGAAAAACCGGGAATGTCCCGCTGGCAGGAGGGATATGGCAAGCCTAAGTAGGAAGCAGGGAGGAAAAAGGCAAGTTTGGGTTACAGTTTTTATAATAACCAGTTGGTTTAACCTGATGAAATGGCTGCTGACAGGTGACAATTGTGGGAGAACTGATGGCAGCTGGTGTCACAGCAGAGGCAAAGGAATAGCCCTAGTTGTCCTACTCGCTTATTATTGTCAAGTTCCTGTGGTGGGAAGGCCCTGTGGCAGTCTTCCCAACTAACTGTTATTTGGAGAAGGTAAAAAATAGCCAGAGAAATTCCTGTTGCTTCTTGCCTTCTCCATATGGTCAGTGAGAGAAATGAGAGAAATTTCTGCCATTTCCCGGTAAACTTCTACAGCTGGCAGAAGGTGGAAGTGTCTAGTGGGAACAAGTAGTGGTTGGCTAATTTAAAAAACACTAATATTTGTGGACTGCTGCCTTATATTCTCCATTATATGGATGTGAGAGCTGAACAGTTAAGAAAATGGACAAAAAGAGAATAAATTCATTTGAGATGTGGTGCTGGAGAAGCGTGCTGAGCAAAAAGAACAAAGAAATGGGTCCTAGAACTACTACTACTACTACTACTAATAATAATTTTTATTTCCCCTCCTCTCCGTGCAGATCAAGGTGGAGTTACAACCCAATAAAAACATACAATACAATTGATAAAATCCAATACAGTACATCATCTCAATAACAAAAATCATATAAAAACTAATTTGTTATAGTACAGCAGTTTATAGCAGTAGAATTGCACACAATCATCATTAAGGGTTGAAGGATGGATCCTAATCAGGGTCGGATGGATAGGCCCGCTGGAAGAACTGCTCAGGCCTGAAGTCTCCCTGGAAGCCAAGATGATCAAATTGAGGCTGCCATACTTTGGCCACATCATGAGAAGGCATAAATCATTAGAAAAGACAGTAATATTAGGAAAGGTGGAGGGAAGTAGTAAGAAAGGAAGACCACATGCTAGATGGATGGACTCAATTAAGGAGGTCACAGATATGAATCTGCAAGAACTTAGAAGAGTAGTGGAGGACAGGGAGTCTTGGTTGTCTCATCCACAGGGTCACCATGAGTTGAGATTGACTCTAGGGTGGTTAACAACAACAAATCTCACTGAGTAAAGAAGGTTCATAGAATCATAGAATCGTAGAGCCATCCAGTCCAACCCCCTGCCATGCAGGAAATCCAAATCAAAGCATCCCCAACAGATGGCCATCCAGCCTCTGCTTAAAGACCTCCAAGGAAGGAGACTCCACTACACTCCGAGGGAGTTTTTTCCACTGTCGAACAGCCCTTACTGTCAGGAAGTTCCTCCATATTCTTTCCCTCTTTGTCTTTAAGACCACAGAAAGACAAGAGACTTAGAGTCCCTGTAACATAATGTCCTGAGTAATGCACTAATGTGATTGTGCAGTTCTGGTGTTTAATTGTTAAGTCCTTGTCATGTAAAATAGCCTTGAGTATTGCTTGCCCCTTCCAAGCCCCAAAGAGTGTGTTGTTTTCCCATAGTCAGAGAGGTACCATAGTTTACATCTGCAGCATAAAAACATGACTCACATGCCAGAGTATGTATGCTTTTCCTCTTTAACTATTATATGGGCACATCAGTGCTGATAGCATTGCTTGAAGCAAACAGAGAGGGTTTGTTCTGCTTTGTGATGTGGAAAGCAGAGCTTGCATTAACATTTGCCCTCTAACTAAAATTAGGGAACTTCCGTCCTGACTCTTCAAGACAGGGTTTCAGTTACAGCTTACATGAATACCCTTGCGAACTGGTAAAGATTCATCTGGGCTTTTAAGGCAACAACCTGGTGGGCTAGAAGCTTATTGAATCTCTGCTAAAAATCATTGGAGCTGTGCTAGCTCATGGACTCTTGCTAATGACAATTCGGTCTGAAGGGGTTTAGGTTCTTACATTAAAACACTCCCAAGAGCTGCAGCCAGAAAAATGTCAATGGAATCTTAAATATATTTTAAGACATCCCATATACTATTCACAGTGTTAACAAAGATCTGAATCTTTTCAGTTAATATTGCTGGGGTGGAACACTTTTAGCTTCATCTTTTTTTTCTTTTGAGGTTTTTTTAATTTTTTAAACAAATGCTATTGTCCTTATAGCAGCCTAAATACCCTAAAGACACCAGATACTGTCTGCTCTTGAAAGCCAAGCAAGGTCAGCTTTGGTTAGTACTTGGATGAGAGGCCATCAATGAATACCAGGTGCTATTGGCTACAGTTCAAAGGAAAGAAGTGGCAGAATCACCTCTGCATATTCCCTGCCTAAGAAAATCCTGTAAAATTAATGTGGTCACCATAAGTCAACAGGTGAGGGTGCACCCCCCACACACACACACACACACTGTTTAGCAAATACTGTTGTCCGTTTTCCTGCCTCTGAAAAAGAAGGGATTAATACAGTTCTGTACATTCTGAAAATTGTTGGCAATGTAATTATTTATTTTGTGGTGCATGGCCTTAATTGTACATTTCCATCATCATTACCTCCAACAATACCTCTTTCTATCAAGCCTTGACAATGTTTCTAGTATATTCTGTGTGCCAGATGAAACTCCTTAGAAGAGAAGAGAAGATGCACTGAACTCATGTGTGAAATACACCTCAATTCATTTTTAGTGGGAGTAATAGAGGTATAGGTATAGAAGAGGATCTATGAAGTTCATGTCTGATCCGATGATGATGATGATGATGATGATGATGATGATGATGATGATGATGATGATGATGATGATAGGATTTATTTATATGCCACCCAATCACTGGGAATCCAGGCGGCTTACAACAGAGGGGATAATAGACGGTTCCCTGCCCTCAGGCTTACACAAAAGGAGAAGGGAATGGAAAAGAGATAAAGGTTGACCTGAATGGGCAGCCTACCTTCTGCACTGCAGTTGTTTTTAATAGAGTAGTAATCGCCTCCATTTAGCCTTCTCTATATCTCACTTTCAACCCCAGCTCTTATTGGGAATTATTTGCATTATTTTTATATAATATGTGGTCTAAAAGTATGTTTCCTGAATTCTAAAATGGGATGTGACAGGCATGGAAGGAATTGAGGGTCATTGGCATGTCTTCCTATTGCTTAACTATTCCTAGGCTTATGTCTGTCACTTCATAAATATTTAACCCCCACCATACCCCCGAAAGCATTCAGCCTTTGGGTGTAATAAAGTTGGACCATATTACTATGGAATGTGAGCTAAATGCAGCTGGAGGTGGGGG
This sequence comes from Sceloporus undulatus, assembly GCF_019175285.1. Taxonomy (NCBI): domain Eukaryota; kingdom Metazoa; phylum Chordata; class Lepidosauria; order Squamata; family Phrynosomatidae; genus Sceloporus; species Sceloporus undulatus. The sequence goes on from NC_056522.1 coordinate 263,278,311, forward strand.
GGTCTGTAGTGAAAAATATTCTCTTCCCCCAAGTAATGCCTTCCTTTCTCTTCTCAGGTCAAACGGGTCGGTATGTTCTCATCCAAAGGCTACGGGAGAAAGAGAGGCAGCTTCTTCCCCATGAATGTCCTGTAGAGTCTCTGGCCAAGTGTGGACAATATGCTAACGACGTACAGTTTATATTGCAGCGCACAGGCCCCAGCCTCGCAGAGAGGCCTTCTTCAGACAATGCCCCCCAGGTACCTGAGAGGACGTTTGTCAGAGCCAGCCTGCCCATCAAACCTCGGCCAGTCAGCACAGAAGTGCCCAGGCCCAGGCCCCCTAAAAAATCCTTAACTTTCAACTTGGGTTCTGTGTCTTCTAGTGAGGTGCTTGCCAAAAGCAAGCTGAGGCAGCACAAGAAGGACGCTGCTCTGGGCTTGAAGGATGGTGCCAGTGGGGGGCTCCTGTCCAAGGAGGAGCTGTTCAGGACTGTTCTGCACCAACAGGAGCACCTCTACTCCCTGGAGAGACAGGGGGATGCTTTGGAATTGGATATCAGGCACTGGGAATCCAGTAGGGGCACCCCCCCGGAGGAAGAGCTTCTACATCTGGAGCAGGTAATCCGGCAAAATGAGAGTGAGCTGAGCGAGGAAGAGTTTTGGCAAAGCGAACTGCACTCTGAGAAAGTGTGTGAAAGGGAGTACCAGGAGAAGGTTCATAGTCTGCGGGCCACCATGGAGGAGTACACACAAAAAATCCATGAGCTTATGGTGAAAACAGAGGCCTTGGAGAAGGAAATCCAGTGGGAAATTGCAGAGAGGGCCAAGAGAGGGAAGGAAGCTCCTACCCTGAGCTCTGCTGAGCTGGAAGAAATGGCAGCTAAAATGAAGAAGGAACTGGACGCCAAAGCCAAACAAAGTGTCCAGCTGGAGAAAAGCCTGGAGATGGTGGGAATGGCCTTGGAAGAGGCAGAACACAGCCTTCAGGTAGGTGTCCAGTAATAACACATCTTTCTGAAGGATTCATAGACAGACAGTTTCAGCCTGTGCTTTTAAATCTTATAGAATGCAATTGAACTTAATAATTCCCTCCCATTCCTGTGTTGAGAAGGTGTTGCAGTTGTGTTTGTGGTGGTGGTGGTTGTTTCTACCCTTCCTTTCCCCCGGTTTAGGACTGAAAGCAGCTAACAACAGATTTAAAATCACATAATTAAAAATCCAGAAAATGCAAAAGTTATACATAGATTAAAAATCAGAAATTGAAACCCATTAAAACATAACCATTGAAGAAACACAGACACGGATACAACAAATTAAAAATTCCAGCAGATTGTTTAGGTGGCATGGACCTTATACAATCAATCATCAAATGTCAGAACAGCAAAGTCTTTGTGAAGAGAAAGTAGGGAGGATGTCTTCCTAACTTTGCTGGGAAGGGAGTTCTGGAGCCTGGGGGCAGCTACTTGTAAGGCCTTCTCCTGTGTTCTCATCAGATGTACCGGTAAAGGAGGTGGGACATAGAGAAAGGCCTCCCTAGCAGATATCTAAGCATAGGCAGGTCCATAAGGAAGAATTCAGTCCTTCAAATAACCTGGACTGTATAGAGCTTTATAGGTCAATACCAGTACTGGAAATGGACTAGCAACCAGTGGAGCTGTTGAGTTATGTGCTTCCTTTAGCCAACCCCATTTAGCAATCTGGCAGCAGCTTTATGGACCAGTTGAAATGTACATGTCTTTGTTTTGCAGTCTAAGGTGCAAAACACACTGCAGAAATAATCTAGTTTGAGGCTGCTTTAATTGCCTTGGCTCAATGCTATGGAATTCTGGGAACTGTACTTTTGTGAGACATTTAGCCTTCTCTGTCAGATTCCCAGGATTCCCTAGCACTGAGCCAGGGCAGTTAAATCAGTCTCAAACTGGATTATTTCTGCAGTGTGTTTTGAACCTTGAAGTGAATACACAGGCATATAACTGAAAGGACAATTTTAAAAGCTTTATCTTTTAGTCTGAATGCTAAACAGTCCATTCCAAAGAGATGAAATACTGCTGCTGGAAGGATGGCTTTACTGAATTAGAATATAAAGCATTGTGATCTCTTTGGCAGCCTGAAACGTTTGGAAATCCTCCTTTTCCTGACAGATAGCAGTAAATTAGTTGAGTCCTAGGAGCTATTGGATTATAAACTGGGAAAACCACAGCAGAATTTGTAGCTGTTGCAATAGACAGATGGAGCTGATCCTGCAATAATGCTGAATGGTCTGGGACTAGGCCAGCATGACACATTCTTGGCACCAGGCTCCTGGTTGTTTTCTGTTCCGCTTCATTGAAGAGTCTTCCCATGAAGATTATGATGTGCTTTTGCTGGTATGGAGCCCCAGTGCCAGGCATCTTCTAGGATCATGATCCTACACAAAAGACTTAAAAGCTCTTTTCTGCCAGATAGGAAAAAAATGGATTAGTAATCATAGTGTTAGCTTTGTGCCATAAGATTTATGTGGAAGGATGAAATCGAATTATCACCCTTATCAGGAATGGCATTGTAATGCGGTGCTGGTTTACATAAGCAAAAGAAAATGTGTGAGTATATTGAATATGCAAACTTGTAGTACACATGCAGTGTAAGACTGGGACCAACGTAAGATAAAAAAGAACATTGCTTTGGAGCAATATAAATATCAAATAATAACATAAAAGCCAGCGTCAAAATGTACCTACCTGCTGCTATTACAGTGGAAGAATCACTCCTAAAATGTGTGATGGGCTCACTGAGTAATTGCTGAAATAAAAACTAGTTTTCAATGAAGCTAAAGTTGCTCCCCAGAGCAGAGGCTGCATGTTATAGCTTTGTATGATTCCCTTTTCTGGTTTTGCCTGCTTCTAATAGAAGTTTGTGGGAGGTGGGTGAGTCTGCTGAATTACTGCACTGGGCATGTTTTGTCCAGTACAGTTACATCCACTACACAGCAGCACAGTCTAAATTTCCTATCCTCAGAGTAAGTTGGCCCTTTAATACTGAGTCAGAAACACAGGGGTCAGGGCTGTGTTTTGAGGGAGACAACAGTTGTCACTTTAAAAACATCATTTTGGGGGGATAGAAAAGTGAGCTTCCCATTTTAATTCAGAGTAACAACTACTATCCCCCTCAAAACAGTCCTGACCCCTGTGTAAAAAATCTGAGGGCCAATATGATGTGATGGTTTGAACATTGGACTGCAACTCTGGAGACTAAGTTCAAATTTCTGCTTGGCCAAGGAAACCCATTGGATGACTGGACATGTCACACTTTCAGTCTCAGAGGAAGGCAAGGGCAAACCCCCTCAGAACAAATTCTGCCAAGAAAACACTGTGATAGGTTTGCCTTAGGGTAGCCATATTTTAGAAATTACTTGAAGTCACACACAAACAAATAGGAAATCTGGCTGGAATGTATGTTTGACGCTCTAGCTGCATTTTGCTTCAGTTTGCCTGGATGTGCCTATGTGTCTTCCAAGGCACTGGTTGATACTGCCTCCCCTATCATTATGCTTTGCTTTAAGTAGATAAAATATTTCCCCTTCTTTTCTTACTACTTTTATCTATATACTAGGCACGGGTGCCCTCTTATGGCTTAGGAAAAAACCACTGTGCACACATTTTGCCTCTTCTCCATTTTTTGTTAGAATGACGTGATGGGGTGTGTGTGTGTGTGTGTGTGTGTGTGTACGTACATGTGTGCCTTCAAATCACCTATCAAGTTGTGGCAACCCCATGAATTTCATAGGCTTTCCCAATATAAATGCACACATACTAGACTTTGGGCTGCTAGCAGGTAACTTACTTCAAGATAAAAGAAGGTGGGGACAATTTGCCTCTTAGCTTTTGGAATGTGTAAGGATTGACTACATGGGTGTCATGATATCTGTGCCTTTAACACTCTTCTTACACATAGTTTCTGTAAGATTTCTATTCATAGTTGAGCAGTGAACTTTGACAAGAGGTTGGGGTGGGATCAAAAGCCTTGCTTCTGCAGTTTATTATCACAAATGCAGATAGCTTTGGCATTCACTCTGCCTGTTCCTTCTCTGTCTTGCAGGCTCAGAACCAAGAGCTGGAGGAGCTAAATAAGGAGCTGAGGCAGTGTAACTTGCAGCAGTTTATCCAGCAGACAGGAGCCATGGTGACTGCTCCACAGGCCAGATCAGAGGCAGAACCCCAGCTGGATGAAACTAACCATGAGCTGCCAGCTCATCAGAGAAATGGAGGTTGGAACACAACTCAAGCAAATGGGCAAAAGAGGGCAGGGGAGACAGGAGAACTCTAAAGCCATTTGTCTTATGGTGTTGTAATTCTTACATTTAAGCTGATAGACCATTTTCTGTCCATGAGCTGCAATACCACTTTTGATAGCTCTAAATTAGGAGTTCATGGTGGTCAGCTAATTGACTGACCGTGGCTTTCTTTAAAGATCCATTGATAATATCTGGCAGAAATAGCAAGCAGCCAGTAGTAGAAACTTTCTCATAAATCTATATTGCTTCATGTGAAAGAAGAGTTAACTGGGCATCTGTTTAGATTTTGCTATGTGGGTTTAGAGTCAGAACACTATTGGATGTTTCTGCTAAGACATTTATGTCTAAAAAATGAAATGTAGAAAAAAAATGAAGTTTCTGAGTTGGCAGTTGAGCATGATTAAGCAAACGGTTCATTTCCAATTCTTGCTTTATATGCCTCTTTCTCCATGTTAAAACACGTGTTTCCCATGTGTGTTGTTTTGCACTACTGGCAATTAGCACTGTAAATATTTAAAAGTACCTGTATAGGGTTTGAAGTTCCCTTCTGTTCTGTAGGATAGTGTTGATGCTGAAAATGCAGGCTGATTTCTAGTGGACTGAATTGTCACTGCTTCTCTTTTGCAGATTTCTCCGATTCACCTCCCCGAGCCACAGCCAAGCACTTCCTTGGCCATCCACGGAACCTCCAGAACCCCCTGGTGTCCAGCTTGAACCCTGAGGGTGTGTATGTTTGAACTGGCCTAAGTCCCTCGTGTGCTTAATGCCTGGTCTTGCCAAGAAGTCCTGCAACTGTTCTAACCTTGCTCTGCTGGGGACAACTTTCATCTGCAGGGAGTTTGCAAACTCTTCAGCTTCCCAGTTTTTCTCTCTTTCTTTCTCTCCTCCTTTAGAACAGTAGCAGTTTGGTTCTTTTTTGAGGCTTATACCAAAATTGTTAGGACCTGCAGTAACTAAAGATAAGGGGAAAGAGGCTAAGAACAAGAGCAGACAGAATCATTGGACATTGCTTCAGGGACTTGAAGTGACAGGCCCAGGGCCAAGTGTGGGTATAGTCCATTAGTTGCATGCTGTGTGGAGAATGGGATGTTGACAAATACTTGCCAGTTAACATTGTGGCTGTTTGCAGAATGGCATCTTGTTGGAGAACAGTTGCTTTAGCTTCCCAGTATTGCTTATTAGGTTGAGGTTACTTGTACATTCAAGCATAGTTTAAAACTTACTGAAAGGTTATTGCCATGCTCTTGAAATTAGTTTGTCCTTCATCTATGCTTCTTCAATCAAATTCCACACTTGGGCTTGGATGCTAACAGAGTTGATGGTGATAGGTTTTTTACCTTTCCTGTTTTATAGTCTGGATAAACAATGCATGCTTCATTATCTTGAATGAATTAATTGCAGTTTTTTCTCCCTGTATCATTAATTGTTTCATCTTGGGGGAGGAAAGGTTGTTCTGGTCACATGAGAATATGAAATGCCATACTTTAGAGCACACCCAAGTTGATATGTACAGTTTTAAGATTCAGTTTTGAACTTCTCAGTCTTTTAGACAAATAAAATTAGGTGCTGTGTAGGAAATGAAAGGGAGACTTTTTACATTGCACTCGTAGGTCCAGTGTCCGTAGGAAACATTTAGATCAGCTCAGGAACAATCTCTTCTTTAATTTAAAGTTTTTGTTCAACAGAAAATTTGTATCAATTTTTACTTCTCAGTTCAAAGCCATTAGAGTGGATAAGAATTCCACTTGCTTGCCTGGAAATGGTGGAATAGTTTGGCTGAGATCTCTGCTTGGCTTAAAGTTTTGTATTGTAATTCATGTATACAAAGACAGTCCCCTTGAGTGTCAGCCAGAAAGCTCGGTCAGTCAGAGGAGACTCGTGTGCTTTTCTGCCCCAGATGAAACCACACAAGAATCAATGTTTGTGTTGTTTTCACAGATCAGGTTTTTAAACCCTTTGTAGTGGAGCTGTTGAAGGAATCACATGGCATTAGTTCCACTGGTCTGCAAGTCCATGGAATGTTCTGCTGGTCTCTTTATATTCCACCAGGAGCTTCATGGTTATTCTCCTTGGTTGTGTCCATAGAAAGGATGGGAAAAAGCCAAATCCTCAAGATATCTTGGAGGTATTCTGGGTGATATCTTTTGAGCATCAGATCTTTAGCACTTCAGTCACTGGCCCCAGAGTAAGTGTGTGTAGTGACCCAGCATAGTGCAGTGGATTGAGCACTGGAATACAACTCTGGAGAGTGAGAGATTCCTCACTTGGCCATTGAAACCCACTGAGTGACCTTGGGCAAATCACACTCAGCCCCAGAAAACCCCATGATAGGTTCACCTTAGGGTTGCCATAAGTCAGAAATGACTTGAAGGCACACAACAAGAACAACATGAACAACATGCATCTGATGATTATTTTTCATGGATTTGGAGTCTAGTCTCATTACTAGGAGACCTTCAGCTTATTGTTGTTATAACACCTGTGTAATTATTTCATCTTGCTCCATCTGTTTGTGGCTCTATTTTATTAAACTAAATAAGTCTGCCCAAATTGTTTTTCTCTGGCTATGGTTGTGTGTTCAACTTTGAGGATGCTTTCTGAGAACATTCGCCTGATACTCCTCTTCAAACATGGGAGCATTTGAGAAATAAAACATGGTCTTGCTTTGGACTAGATTACTATGCTTGTGGTTGATATTGTGTGATTTTCTACATTGTGATGCTGCATCTAGGATAATCCTTTCTGCATTCTTCTGTCACATACTTAACATTCATTTCAAAGTTTGCACTCATTTCAGGTAGATCCAGCCATTGTAAACACTGTGTCAGTGTTTTTGTTTAAAGTGCAATTGCATGGAATAGGTTCTTTCCCCTCCACTTTCTGTCATCTTCTCATTTACCAAACAGTAAGCAATCATAATGGGATCACTTCGTTTATTTTTGTGTGTCTTGCAGTCATATCAACAAAGCAGAGCATCTGGAGGTAAAAAGGCCAGCCAAGAAGGACTGATTGCCTTGCGAATATAACTGTATAGAAAAAAACTGTTTCATGTATGTATTTGACTTCTTTTTATGATGATCGGATGGGTGTAGATGGTTGTGCAAAAATATTTTGCAGACTTTTTTTTAAAAAGAGAAAAGGAATTTGATCCATTTGGAGGAAATAAACTTGATGTGTTTTTAAAAATCCCTTTTGTGATCATTTAAAATGAAGATGCTGTTTGTGGCTTCTCTGAAAATGTATATAGCCTTTCTTATTTTAAAACTTGATCACATATAACAGTGCTTAGGATTAAATAACAGCTGTCCTGGAGGAGTGTGAAGCCTGCTGGGGATGAACTATCCAAATCATACAGTAGCAAGTCCTCTACATCCATTCTGAAGTTTATACTACAAGATAACTGCCGAACAACAAAAGGCCAGAACTCTTTACTGTACTGTATCAAAGCGCTGGAGTGCTCCTTCATGCATGCATGTGTACATTGTTGAACAGCATTTATTTTTATCATGTATGTTTTATATTTTCTGGAAATACAGAACTCTTTTTAATTGGAATGGGAGAAGTAAACTCCATTTCTTGTGAATCTATAAACACAAAAGACAAGTCATTTTAGGATAGAGTATTTATGGCCATCATGTTGTTATTGAGACTGAATGCATTTCAGGAAAGACCTTTCAGATCTGGTAGAATGGGATTTAGGTGCTAGCACTATCTTGCCATTTGTGGCTCATGCCAAGTGTTACATTATCAGATTTTGCTTACAGAGAATTAAATTTCATCAGTTGCATCTATAGATAGGTGCATATTTATTGTCTTTAAAGTCTTGTGATGGAATACATTTGAGGTATGAATTCTATGCTCCCCCCTAGCCCAAGCTGTATAAAAGTAGAATTTCCTCTGTAAGTGAATCACTGGTGACTTTTGACAGCCTTGAACTTTGTGCTGCATGAAGGAAGTCCTCCATGCAATCTCTGGCTGCTGGTTTGTGTATTTTGATCTTCCTGTCTTGCAGAGTAGCTTCTACAAGGCTTCTTTTTCATATTGAACAAAAAGGCCACCCAGTGAAGCACTAGTAGTGCAGTGCAATACTGGCTGTATATTGGCTGTATATAATTTGTTGTATTTTGATAGCAGTTTAGATGCCATTAGAAGGGTATGTATCTGCACATTCAAGGTTTAGTAAAGGGAATGGTTTAAAATGTTAAGATACCCTTGATGTCACCATCCTTCTATTTGGCCCTTTCTAATGTCCTACACTGGGCTGGAGGTTTCTTGGACCTACTTTTCAGTGCCCCTTATCAGCTAGGTCTGATGACCTGTTCAGAGATTTGAATGGGAAGCAGTGGACAGAAAGCTGCAATAGAAAGAATGGATGTCTTTCTCCCTTTCCATTCATAACAGCCATTTCACTTTAGAATTCATTATACAGTTGGCCCTCCGTTTTTGCAGTGGATCTGTTCTGAACCCTTCGTGAAAACAGAGGCTTGTGTATATTCAAGCCACATAAGCTTGAATGGGATTGCCCCCGTGTGCATGGCCGAGGGAGCCTGTGCCATTGAAGACAACAGAGGTCGCCCCTCCACGAATATTCAAGGGTGTGGATTAGTTAGGGGCGACTATACAGTGTTCATTCATCCTGCTGCTGAGCATGTTGCAAGGAAAGGAGAAAATAGAGCAAAAGAGGGAATTTCCCCAAAAGAGGAAAAGTTTGATCCATCTTCATCTTCAGGACTTTTAGTCAGTAATGTTGCTATTGTGTCCTGATTAGACCTTAGAACAGACTGTGAAACTGAGTGTCCTAATTTAATATAAACATCAATACGGCCTGCAGTATGTTCCTGCAGTTTAACTATTGTCTTACCTAGCTAAGTTATTTTTAGAAAACTCAAAATGAGCCAGATTACTTTCAAGGCATGTCTTCCGGTGCCTTTAGGATATTTCATTCACAGGGGTGATCATTGTACTTTTGTACTGATGCTAGTTGTTCAACAGGCTAAGAAAAAACAGCTGATAGCAGGACTTCTCTTTTGAAATCCCTGGATCCCACACTTAGGATGAGTCTGATTGTAGTCCAGCAGGATGTGAAGTTGTATGGAAAGAAAATACTTTGTTTATTATACAGTATGCAAAGCAAGAGCCAAGTAGTTCCAGTTACTAAGAAGCACAGAAGTACCAAGAATTTAAGCTGCTCTTTTTCAGTCAGGCTGGCAATTCTGTCTCCTACTTCAGACATGCAGTCATTCCACCTTTTTCAACAGATGCTGCACGTCTCACAAAAGTTTATGCACAAGTTCAAAATTATGAATTAAAAATTGTGATATTTTCCCTAAACCAAGTGGGTGTATCTTTTAGCAAAACAGGGGACCCAGCATTGGTAAAAACTAGTTGAAAATCTTTCCAATGTGTTTTGCTGTCCTTGCTCATGTGTGAAAAGTATTGGGAGGAAGCATTGTGTTTTTTTGTCCTTAACATTTTAAAAGACACAAGTTGTTCATTTTACCAGGTCTGAACGAACCCCTTACATGATCCATTACATGGAACTGGTTTCTGATGTACTTAACTCAGTTGTTTTTACCGCAGCCTTAACTTACAACCTCAACTTGTTTCCAAATATAAAGCAGCAGATTCCACATTTCTTGCGACAGCCACAAAAAGAACATCCTAGACCCGAAGTAGGAGTCATAATTACCCTCCTCTGTCACATTTGTCTACAATTTTTTAAAAAATTGCCAAAATTACTGCTCTGAAAGCCTCCTGGAGTGGTGATTCTCTGCTAGAGCAAGTTGAAGCTCTGGCTTTAGTGGAGGGCATTTTTAATCAATGGAAATACATTTTGGGAGGTGGTATCATCCACAGAAGGTCACAGAGGCAAAATAGTTTGCTGGATCTCTGGAGTTTGCCAGCTCCTGTTCTAGGACTCATGCCAGGAAGGGATGGGATGGGATGGGAACACAAAATTAGGTAGAATCTCTATCATTTTTCTAAGCTTGATTCTTTTTAAACTATGCCGATTTGATTTATAATAGGTGAGGATAAAAGAAACACCATTTTCAAACTGTGTGGTGGGAGCAGCTTTTTTTAAAAATAGGTGAATTTTAGTAGAGTAAGGTAAGAAGAAATGATACAATATTTACTAATAGGATTTCCCCCCTGACATCCCCCCCCCCCCCCCGTATTTATGTTGCTCAAAGCTGATGTATGTTCTCATTGTGAAATCTAGGGAAGCAAATCCAGGTATGGGAGGATTGAATGAATGGTTGGTTGGGAGACCATAAATAGCTCTGGAAGCCCTGGTCTCTTTCTCTCTTTTTTAAAAAAATGTTCTTTTGTATATCATGTATATGAAATGTGATTTCTTTGTTCTCCAGCTAGGGAAAAAAATAATGTCTGAATGTATATATAACATGCAATTTGTGGTTTCAAATTATAATAAAACTCCTAAAAATAATTTGCATAAAGGTGGGTCTTTTCATTTGTTACCAAACTTACTGAAGTGGAGGAACAACGCTGCCATCCTCTGGTGTTTGCTCTCAGTGCAGCATTTTCTTCATTTATGTCTGCTGCTATAGGCTCTTTCTTCTTGGAGTTATTATCCACTGAAAAGTACCTTGTTCCTGGGATAGTTTTTCTATGACTCAGATTTACAAACAACCCATCCATATGTTACAGCTTCAAACTGGGACTATATATGAAGGTTCCAGATACAATTGCAGTACTTTCAAAGGCACCTATCTCAGACAATTTCAATGTTTTGAAATATTTGCTTTGGGAACTGAACTTGGGAATGGTTATTCAAAAACTTCTTTATTACTCATTCCATATTAGAAAACATTGGCCATTATGAAACAGTCGTAATGTTTCTGACATATTTGCTGAAGCTAAAGAATAACAAGAGCATTCCTTGTAACTAAAAAAGAATATACTGTGTGTGTGTGTGTGTAGTTTTTGTGGATTTTTCGGGCTATGAGGCCATGTTTAGAAGACTTTATTCCTGATACCAGCCACAGCTGCTGGTGAAACGTCAGGAATAAACTCTTTCCCAGCAGAGAAGGAGCTGAGCCTCCTTTAAATTGGGTGGCTCCGCCCACATGACTCCTGAAAAATCCACAAAAACTATGGATGCCAGCCGTGAAGGCCTTTGACTTCACAGTAAATAAATAAATAAAACTTAAACTTTGATCCAGCAACCCATTTTATATGTTATCTTTGTCATAAGACTAGCCCTCTTTAAATCTCTTTAAAATCCTAACTTGAGTGGTAATCATACATCCTTGTAGCATCTATCTCAGCCATTCAACACATATGCATTCAGGGATGAAATGAAGTATGGTAGTTGTTCAGGAGGGAAAAGTATGCCTTTTCCCTCCTGAACAACAGCAGTGTGGTATAGTGGTTTGAGCTTTGGACTATGAGCTCTGAAGACCAGAATTTGAATCCTGTCCATGTAAACCCACTGGGTGACCTTGGGCAAGTCACACTCTCTCAGCCTCAGAGGATGGCAATGGCAAACCCCCTCTGAAGAAATTTGCCAAGAAAACCCTGTGGTACAATCATAGAATTGTAGAGTTGGAAGATACCCCAAGGGCCATCCAGTCCAACCCCAATTGCCATGCAGGATCTCACAATCAAAGCACCCCCAACAGCCATCCAGCCTCTGTTTAAAGATCTCCAACGAAAGAGACTCCACCACTTTTTGAGGGAGTGTGTTCCACTGTCAAACTGCTCTTACTGTCAGAAGTTCCTCCTAATGTTGAGCTGGAATCTCTTTTCCTGGAGCTTGCATCCATTGTTCTGGGTCCTAGTCTCTGGAGCAGCAGAAAACAAGCTTGCTCCCTCCTCAATATGACACCCCCTCAAATACTTAAACAGGGCTATTACATCACCTCTTAATCTTTCTTTTCCAGGGTCACCATAAATCAAATTTGAAGGCACCTAACACACAATGAGATTACATGAGAATCTTTGGGAGGGGCACTGGGATTAAAGATCTAGATTAAATTTGAAATGAGTGTTTTTCTGTGACAACTATAACTCGTGAGAATATCATCATGCTGGATGCCTCAAAACCTCACTCTGTTTTGAGATGTCACCCAAACTGCAGTACCCAGCTTTAAGATGAAATTCTAGGTATGGAGCTTCATAGAAGGAAAAGGGTTGGGGCTGCCATAGCTCATAGAGACATTATTTTTCTAAGGGCTAGAAAAGAATTTTCTGAAGCACTGCTGCTAAAATTCTGTAATTTTTTTTAAAGGTGGTGAAAAGGGAGAGAGATTTTTGACATCTTGGTAAGAATCCTGAGGCTTAAAAATTAGGACAGTAGTCTCTTTGAACCGATTTGGGAATAAAAATAATTATTAGGTGTAGATCTGGGCAGCATCAGGTACCTAGGACACACACACATATTTACACACCTTATAACTGTAGCAACATTGACACAAGTTTGATTTTAAAAAGGAGTGCTTCAGGCATAATTAGCATATAGACTTCTTTATAATAAGTAGAAATGAATAAGTAGAAGCTAATGAGTACATGTCTCCCTCCTGATATAAAGCATTTTAGTAATAATAATAACTAACTGAAAGAGATGGTCTGCTTTTGTCATTTCATAATGACATGAAGCCTTCAGCTCCAGTGTTTTCCTTTTTAAAGGAACATATTGTTTTCAATTGTCCCTTTTTATCCTGGAAGACTTTATTCCAGTTTATGGAGAATAGTTATGTGTATTCAAGGTGAGGGAATACTTAAAATGCAGGAAACAGAATGGAAAGGGCAAGAAGTCCCTTTCTGAGATTTTCCTGAGTTCATTGAGACTGCACCCCTTCAAAAACAATAGTGATTCTCCTCAGTACTGTATTGCTGTGTTTTAAGTTCATTCCAACAAAACTTCATTGCAGACCTATAGCTGGTGACAGCCTCTTCTTTGAAGCACTTTGCATGTCATTTTCACAAGCCAAGATAATAACCTCTGCAGACTCCTTTTGAAAATAATCAAATCATGCTGGCCTGCTTTTGCAAAATGGTCAGCCATCATTTATGGTTAAAACATGCATTTCCCTTCCTAAAGTGATTATATCCTCTTCCCAAACCTTAACAATATTGAAACTAGATCTGCTGCTAAAACTCCCAACAACTCAGGGCTGATAAGCAGACGAGGAGAAGAACAAACAAACCTTTCCAGCTGACCAATAAAAGTGGTTTGTGTTCAAAGAACAAAAGAAACCACAGCCTTGATCCTATTCATACAGAATACTTAGAAATAACTAGTTAAATCTAACTATTTTCCTCCTAATTAGTTACCCCGTTTCCCAACATGGTGAGCTAAGTTGTTTGTTAATAGGCATTCTTTATCAGAACTTTGAAATAACTAATTTGATTTACTTGTGTACTGATCTCTTTCCCCTTTTCTCAATAACAGATAAATCTGTAAGGTAATAGCACTCACTGTTCCTGTAGTCGGTGCAGTTGTGGTGCCACAACAAACTACAATTCCCAGAATTCCATAGCATGGAGCCGTGGCAGTTCAAGCTGTATCAAAACTGATTATTACTGCAGTGAGGATGCAGCCTAGGTTTCTAAGAACTGGAGATTGCAGGGACTGGACTTGAGAGCCTTTGCCTTCGCACATAAAACTTGTGCTATAGTACTGGGTTGTGGTTTTGTTTTGTTTTTTTGCAGATCTTGCTTCATCATTCTGGGAGGAAGCAGTTCTTCAGTAGGGCAGAAAACTGTTCAGCACATGGTCAGAGATGCTAAAAATAGTTCTGACTAAAGAAGTCTCTGCCCTTGATTCACCAACTGATCTTCTGCACTTTGGTATTGCAGTGGAACAGTGTCATGTAATTGGAATGAACACATTATTCACCTTTCCCAATCTGGACAATCTATGCTGTTTGAAGGGTGAATAAACAGCATAAATGCTGATGGGAGTGGAGAGGAGAGAGAGGCAGATGAATGATAAAAAAAACATTAACAAGTTGTTAGATCTCATATTTGAGCATTTCCTTCCCAACCTAAGTTGCAGTTTTCAATACATCTGGAAGTTGGGGAAGCAAAATGTACCTTTGAAGGAGCTGACATCAGCCTGTGCTAAGAGTTAGTGGTGGTAAACCTCATAACAGTCCTGGTAAATTGTTCCCAAAACAAACCATAAAACCCAAGCAATGAATTAATAGAAATCAAGGAATTAAACAATTTCAATTTTTTATGTTAATGATAATGAAACTCCCCATTTCTCACAGTTAGTATTAATGAATTAATTTTCAAACCAAACATTTCAAAGTCTGACTAAAAATATGAAAAGAAATGAGAAGAAACAAAAAAGGTACATTGAGCAGTATCTACATCAGAAGAGAAACATATTTTTGTTATTAAGACTAATTAAATAGCCATCCTTTGGTTTTTCTACATTTCCCAATTGTGTTTGGGGCAGAGGTTAGAAGCCCACTACTTACAAGTAATAAGCTGCTTATCATTAATTCATTTTCTCAATAATTATAATTGCATTGCAAAACTATTGCAACTTTGCTCAAGTGACAAAGTTGTCGCTTATATTTGTGGGCTAAGCATTCGATTTGATTATTCATGGGTTACTGTGCTATACAGTATTTGCCAATGCCCCACAGCATTTTTAACAGAAGCTTTGATAACACCAGTGTCACATGGAGAAAGTCAAAACTGCTGGGGTGTCTGGGCCAGACCATGAGTGTGTTTGGTGGGTGGGGGGAAGGGGTGGGGTGGGAGAGCATGAAAAGGGAAGGTTTATGTGTTCACTTGCTGTGGGGTTGAAGGGGATGGGATATGGGGAGTGTGAGGAGGTCCCTCGCTCATGTGGACAGGAGGGCTGAAGGGGATGGGTGTTTCTTTTCTCTGCCCACCCACCCATCCACCAGCCTATGTGAGTGAGTGAGTGAGTGAGCAAGGGAGGGAATGAATGAGTGGGAACACATATGTGCCTGGGCCTCCAGTACACTTACTTTTTTGTGTTACATACAGTTAGCGGGGGCCTGGTGATAGTCCCATTTTCCCACTTTTGCTGTGGGCTACACCCCTAGCCCCTGAGAAAATTGAAGGCTGGAAGTAGGAGTTTGGCCTCACTTTATGGTGGAGGGAGAATGATACATGGTTGACATCCTGGCTCATCCTTGGTGTCCTGCAGCTGCATTCTACTCTGTTGTGGAAGTTGAGGTGACAACAAGGTGTGGGAAACAGTATTCTACACAATAGGCTAAGCAGCTTGTAGCATTCCAACAGGGTTTCTCCCCAAGTAACTGAAAGCAGTCTTTCAGCTATTTTTGACAAATGTATTACATTTTAAAAATTGTAACTACAGTCACTCCTCCAAGTCTGCGGACTTCAGATCCACAGACATGAAAATCTGTGGAGGGGCAGCCACCATTAACCTCAACGGGGCCCGCGTCCATGGCGCTCACCCCATGTGCATGTGCCCCATTCAAGCCTTATGGGACTTGAATATGTGTGAGATTTGGAACTCATGGAAAGGGAGGGGGTGTCCAGAATGGATCCCTGCAAGTTCCAAGGGGCAAGTGTATTGTAACTATGTTTTTAGGAGCCCTGATGGTGCAGTGGTTAAATGCCTGTACTGCAACCATTTACTCAAAACCACAAGGTTGCGAGTTCAAGACCAGCAAAGGGGCCCAAGCTCGACTCAGGCTTGCATCCTTCCGAGGTCGCTAAAATGAGTACACAGACTGTTGGGGACAAATTAGCTTACTTGCTAATTAGCTTACTTGCTGTTCACCGCTATGATCTTTGGAATAGCGGTATATAAATAAAACAAATTATTATTATTATTATTATTTATATTACTGCAATATTTGAAACCACAATGAAATTACACCTGTAGTAATATTTGTAATATATGGAAGTAAAATAAAAAAAATTAATATTAAAAAAATTAACTATGACAGCAGTGAAGTGCCTTTTGGGGTCCTTGGAACTACTGTATAAACGTGGCTAATAAATCTTTGAAAGTAATATTCAAAGCTTTATGTGAAGAGACTGTTGCAATTTTGGAGGTCGCTTTGTAGAGAAAAGCAATGACAAATCTTCTGGCACCTTAAAGACTAACACTGATTAACATTTATTATGGCATAAGCCTTTGTAGACCAAAGTCCACCTCATCAGATGTGCCATCAGGGCTGGGCTGTCTCTTTATCATCAAGTGGTTGCCACTAGCCCAGCCTCTGCACTAGCCAGGGCATATGGTGTATCTGGACTGCTGCCCAGAAGGAATTGACTGATCATTGCAAATATCCTGGACAGAAAAATAAAAATCTCTTTTTCTGGGAATCCAAAAATCCTTTAGTGGCCAAGGCAGGGTGGAAATTGCTATTTAGTAGCCAGGGGCCCCATTCCCACTGACCCAATTAACATGGGTGGAACTGGGTAGATCTGGATGCCCCTCCCCCGAATCTCTCTGTTAGCGAGTGAGTGCCCACTAGATTGAGAAGCATTTTAACCCGAATGCCTTATCGGGTTTAACTTGAAGGCGCCTGCTGTCAATCAAGCGATCATCATAGGTGATGTTTGCAGGGGCATCGGAAGTGTCTCCCCCCCTTTTTTTTAATGAGCCATGCAAAAAATGCCCCAAAGTGCACACGTCAAAATTTAAAACCTCTTTTTGTGTGTGCGTGTGGGGGGGCATTTGTGTCAGTGCAGGTTATGATCTGCTCTTGGCCCCATTTTCAACCCCAAAATGCAAGCTAATGAATCCTGTATCCCCAGCTCCTTGCCACCCCAGAATGCCTCTTACACATGTAATAATAATAATAATAATAATAAATTACTCACCTCGGAAATGACAGAAAAGGATGTGATTGTCATGCATTCTTTTTTGCTTTTAAAAGCAATTCAGGGCTAGCCCTGAAGAGACAGTAGCATTTTGCCAGTTGCCTAATTGACAAGAGCAACAAATGTAACATTCGAATTATAGCATTGATTCGCAAAGGGAAAAAAGTCTAGCCCTTTGCAACATTTCCCCTTTGCTGGAAGCCAGCAAATAGAAGGAAAAGCGAACAAGCAGCTAGCCATGTTCTATCTATCTATATCTGCCTCAAGAAAAAAAAACATGCACATATTTTGTCAAAAATAATTTTAAAAAATAAAAAAGGGGTGGGGAAGGTGCCTCATGGGAGCTCCGTTCGTGCCCTGCCTTTGACCTGAACTGAACTGACTTCCTCCTGCTGACATTCTCTTCAGAGGAGCTTTGCCATTGCCTTCCACTGAGGCTGAGAGAGAGTGACCTGTCAGTTCCAACTGACCCATGGAATCAATTGGGAATAAAAGGGAAATGCAGCGCAGGCATTTTGACTGTAGCATCTGCATATAACAC
>NC_056522.1:263295922-263330138 GCF_019175285.1 Sceloporus undulatus
TAATAATAATAATAATAATAATAATAATAATAATAATAATAATAATAATAATACAAGAGCAAGAGGAAATAAAGCACAAGCAAACACACAGACATGTCACCCAAAAAATCATGTGCATAAATTGTCAGAAATAAAAAAGACACCTTCTGCTGCAGCTGGATTTCCCTACATCCACCGGCTTAGCCCCACAGCCCTATTTCCCTGGGCAATCCTCCTCATCCTCTTTCCTTCCGACCCTCTCCTCCCAAGCTACCCTGACTCCTTCATCTTCCTCCTCCTGCTCCGTTAGAGAATGCCCTCCATGGCTCCCTTCTTCCCAGGGCTCCTTCCTCCTCCTCCTCCTCCTCCATCACTTTCTCCACTCCCCCTCCCTCTTACAGCCCTTTGCAGCCCAAAAGTCACCCTGATTTCCCCTTTTGCCTCCTCTCAGCCTCCAGTCATTCGGCTCTTTCCTCCTCCTCCTCCTCCTCTTCCTCCCCCTCCCCTCGGATGAGGGGAGGGAATGCTCTGACCTCTGCCCACCCTCCGACCCTAATCCCTCCCTGAATTTGCCCCAATCGTGATCGAGGGCAAGTTCATATTTCACAGAGCCCAGGTCTTTTGGGAAAAGACGGATTTTAGCCCGATTCTGGATACCCCGGGGTAAGGGTCATTTCCTTGTGCAAGCCTCGACATGGATTGTGACAGAATCAGGCCCAATATGAACTTCACATGCAAATTTTGAATCCTGAACCGGGCTAAAAGGTAGTCTGAATGGCCCCAAGGGATGTTCAGGGTGCCCAGGCAGCAGCCAGGTGAAAAGAGCCACTTTCTCCTCCCTGGATCCTCAGGTTGCTTATCAGAGATCCAAAAAGAGGAGAGTTGCTATCTTCTCTTGGCTGGCAGGGCACCCCACATTCTCCACTAGCCACTAATGGCTAAGGAAACACCCAGATGTAAAGAGTCCCTGATTCAGTCCCTATTGTTTCCACTTTAAGAAACAAAAACATTCCTAATAATACATCTTGAATAACTGGGGATAGAAGGTATGTATCTGCAGAGACCTCTGGCAAAAAGAAGATGTCTTTCCCAACAATTCTGGGTTGCAGCTGAAAAATGTAGAATTCACTGGGAAACACTGAGGGCTGAGGATGCCCTTTCCTTCCCTATCTTGTGGCTTTGTCCCTGACTTCAGTTGCAAAAATATGACTTGGACTGTTTCTGGACCACAACAAGCTGACCAAATTCCATAGCACCCATGCAACATGATTTTAGGAGCATCCCTTTGTGATCTGCATCAGTTTTTAGAGTTTAAAACAGGGCTAAACAATAGTCTCTTTTGTAGCACTGAGGGATAAGAGGCTGTGTAAGAACTGTGCCATCAAGCCAGCCCACTATCAGTGACATTAATGGACAGGCATTGTTTGCTTTGTCTGTACAAAGCAGTTAAAATGCTGGAAATTCCTCCATAGCTATCGACTCAGCATATCAGAGTGTTCTAGCAGTTAAACCATCTCATTTCACACGTATCATTCTCCAGTTCAGTCATTATTGCAGTGTGAAGCAAAGCTCCATCATTCTTTGTATAAAGTGTCATAAGAAATCTTGGCGGCATATAAACCCGCACTCATGCACACACACTTCCTCCATTCTCACACCTACCTCAGGCATCTATTGGTTTTGTACCTGGGATTCAGGTTGCTCAGGCTCCTGGACTGCCATATTTCAGTTTTCCCCAAGCTGGTACCCTCCAGATGTATTAGATTACTACTTCCAGCATGATGAGTAAGCATAGACGCGTTAGTTGGGTATGGGGAGAGTTGAAGTCCAAAAGGCTGCTGTAGTTCTTTTGTAATCGTTTCCTGTAATCATTTTGATTACTGTATTTTGTATGGCTTTTATACCTAATATGACCTTTTATAACTCTACTAAATGAACATGGCCAATAAACATGAAGAGTATTTATAAAATGATTTCATAAATGGCGGGATGTCTTGCTTTCCATGGCACAACTTCACCAGTGTCTTGTTGGTGACTTACACTATAGTAGCATCCCCTTAAAGGTAAAGGTTTCCCCTTGACATGAATGTCTAGTTGTAACCAACTGTAGAGGGCAGTGCTTATCTCTGTTACTAAGCCAAAGAGCCAGCATTGTCCAAAGACCACTCCAGTGGTCATGTGGCCAGCATGTCTGTACAGAATGTTGTTACCTTCCAGCCGAAGTGCTACCCATTTATCTACTCGCATTTGCATGCTTTTGAACTGCTAGGTTTGCAGAAGATGGGACTAGTGACGGGAGCTCACCCCATCATGCGGGCCTCAAACTGCTAACCTTCCGACCTTACAGTTTGTCAGAACTGGTGCCTTAACCACTAAGCCACTGCATCCCTAAGCATCTCCTTACACTAACATAAATACAGATAAAGTCTCCATTATCCAGAATTCCAAAATCTGAAATACTCCCAAAACTGAATGTTTTTATGGGTGACAGAGACATTTGCTTTCTAATGGTTCAGTGTACACAAACTTTGTTTCATACACAACATTACTGTATTTTAAAAAATTAAACATGTTGTATAAAATTACCTTTAGGCTATGTGTAAAAGTGTATATGAAACATAAATGAATTTAGTGTTTAGATTTGGGTCCTATCTCCAAGCTATCTCACTAAATATGTACATGCAAATACAGGTATTCCAAAATCCAAAAAAATCTAAAATCCCAAATGCTTCTGGTCCCAAGCATTTTGAATAAGGGAGATACAACCTGTACAGTACTTTAAAAACCTTTGTAGAAGCACGTCTCCTGTGCCAGCTTGTGCAACATGTTCACTCTGGGTGCACAAGGGCAGCCAGATATCTCTTGGCTGCAACTTCAACTCCCCCAACAGCCACCGACTGGCCAGGGAGATGTGTCTATGCAATGTCCAGTCACCATTTTACACTGGGGAAGAAGAAGCAGCCTTACACTGGAGGGCAATAGCACCTGTAGCTCATCTGCACCTGGGAGCAGTGGAGTTGTGCCTGGGATCTGTCCAGGATGAACTGTGAAGGAATCACAGCTCTCACCGTCTAGCAGGGTGTCTAGATGTCATGACCACAAAAGGAACCACAGAATGTAGAACATTTAAAAAAAAATGTCAGATATTACAAAATGAAAACTAAAACCACTTGTATAAATATAAATTTATTTCATATGGTTTATTTACAGCTTATATTACATATATTGCATTTTATAATGTACCCAACCATATTTTTCTGATGGACCTATCTTTGTTAAAATGCTTGCAATAGATTTATAGAACTCTGAGCAAGACAAATGCTTAAAATTGTACTTTACTAGCAACAAATCTTTCACTGAATCTTCATTTAAATTATTCCTTTCAATCTTTCAACATTGCATTGCATCCTCAAGCAGCCCATTGCTTAACCCCACATTTGCCATCCTTCCCCCTCCACCAAAGAAACAAACCTGCCCTGAGCTCTAGGGCCAATTCTTGTCTGCTGTTGCTCCTAGAAAAAAGAACTTTAAAAAGATACAGCACATCCCTCTATTTGCAGCAAGGACAGGCTGCCAAACAGACAAATTTCCTGAAGGGAAACAGCAAATGTGATGCTATATAATGGGCTTCTTAGTCATGCTCAAAGACATTTTGGAATTCTTCCTGAACAGAACATTAAAATGTAGGACATGTCCTGAAAAAGGAGTACATCTGGTCACCCTGCCTTCTGGACCAGCAGCATAGATGTGCTGGTGGAGACTTCAAACTTAAATTTTAAGCTCAGTCAGAACTCAGACAGGATCTTGGCCTTCTACCCTCTGTAATATGGAAATGCCAAGAAAACATCTGATTCTTCTTTCCTTCCATTGTGTTATGGTTTAAAATGGCAATAATGACTTCAGTCAAAGAGTAGTCTGTGACTCTCTTTCAGGTACCCACACAAGGAAGGCGTTTCCTGTGTGCTACAATTCCCATTGAAAGGCATTTCTAGCTCTGTTCTATGGGACAGAATTAGAGGCGTCCCTTTTAAGCATACCATGCCTATTATTTTGCCTTTCTGAAACCCCTTCTATAAGGGAAGTCAAAAAATGACAAAGTGGTGTTTACACTGATGCCAGCTATTTGATATTTTACTCCTGCTCTGTCTGGGAGGTTCTTGTGTGTTAGCTGTAAACCATCTTACCGTAGCTGCAAAAACAAGTCAAGTTTAATATTGTAACAAAAGCCACAGATTAATGGCTGCTGAGGTTTTCAGGTTACACTCTGTGGAAGAAATACAAGAGCAAGGCCAAGCAGCATGCAAGAAGTGCCTGTCTTGACTCCAAGAAAGTGATCTTTCCTTTATTTCATTGTAGGTTTTGAAGAGACAACAGCCTCTAACGCAGCTGCCTAAATCTCTGTTTCAATCTGCAGTGCTAATTGTGAGCACAGAATTATGACCATGAAAATCTTCCCCTCCCAGTAATAGGAGTGACACTGGTCCTCAATGGTGCACCCTCTATATCAGCCTTTTTCTCACCTGACAGCCTCCAGATGTGTTGGACCACAATTCCCACAATCTAGCTAGGGGATGGTGGTCATTGTAGTACAAGACATCTACTGGTTGAGGAAGGTTAGTATGTCTATGCGTCTGTGGCCAGTTGACTGAACTTGCTTCCTTCTTTCTTTGCCTGCTTCATTTCTTCCCTTATATCTCACCTTTCCACCAAATGGTGCTGTGAAGACCAGCCCACAGTTTCTGTCTCCTGGCTTTCATTATAATAGAGGCAGTTCTCAAGTAGGTGTTGACTGCCAGAGCTTTTCAGCTTGGGCTTGATGTCCCTTGCTTTCAGCAAAACGTGTTGCATCCATTTGACTATAGGCCTGGATTAATGAACTTAAACATAACAAGTCACTTTTCTGAAGCAAGAACTGAATGCAGTATCTGGTTGACTCTAGCTCTGGGTAGATATATACAACCCTCCAGATGTTGAAATGCAAAGTCCATCAGCCCTAGCCTAGTGAATATTGTTGGGAGTGGCAATCCAACCACACCTGGACATGCAACACAATTCCCATCATTGTTGTAGCAGTTTATTAAAGAACTCTATGCCATTCAGTAGTTTCCATTCCTTCACTACACATCAATTTCTCCAAGATGTTGCCTTCTGATTTTCTTATAGCTCCAGTTGATCACTAGTGCTAAGCAGCTACTGGGATCAATGGTAATCCATTCCCCTCCCAATCAAGATGTGACTGCCTGACATTTCCACCCCATCCCTCTCACAAGTGATCTCCAGTAGGAGGGGGATTTGCAATGGATCTTTTTTCTGCCTGTCACACCAGATTGCTCACAGGAGGGAGTGGGAATGTCAGGAAGCCATTTCTTGATTGTCCTGGGAACAGATCCTCATCAGACCCAGCAGTTACTTACTGGACAGTAGGCTTTGGGGGACTTTCATTGTCTCTATGTTTAATTGGGGATTTGGCCAGAATTCACTGCATAGCTTTGTACTTACAGTGCCACATAGTAAATAATGGTCATACAGGATTCCTCCAACAGTTCACCGTGTTATCTAGGTCCCCCCTTGGGGGGATTGGGCTAAAGACTGGAAGAGTTCAGAGCAGAAGAAAAAGATGAACTGGAAAAGCCTGCTTCCCATTTACAATGTGAATTTTACACAACATTGGATTTCACTCATTATGCAGGTTACAGCATTGTAAGTTCCACAGAGATTCTGTGAAGGTGGCTGAGAGATATAGCAAAACATGCCAAGAGAATATATCCATAGTCACTATTTCTCTCCTTCTCTGTCGGCCCCACCCATTCTTTTGTGCACACTCTCCCATACCAAGAAGCATTACATGGTGGGTGTACAAATGCCTCATGGTTTTAGCAGAGAGAGAGAGAGAGAGAATATCTTCTTGAGCATGAATTAATGAGCTGCACAAAAATATTTGGGGAAGACAGTATTGAGATTCTTAAATTCAGATAAATAATATTCAGAATGAAAAGACCGATACTTAGGGGAGAAATACTTTATTGCTTATAACACCCAGAATCCTGATAGCCATGTTGGTGGGAATGATGCTGGGAACTGCAATCCCAAAACATTTTTCCTTTAATTCACCTGTTAAAATGCAGTGAGGATCTCACCTGATAAGATCTGTCTCTGGCCCAAACCACACTGCAGAAATAAACCAGTTTGAGACCATATTAATTGCTCTGGCTCAGTGCTAGGGAATCCTGGGAATGGTAATTTATTGTGGCACCAGAGCTCTCTGGCAGAAAAGGCTAAATAGTTCACAAAACTACAGTTGACAGAATTACCTAGCATTGAGCCAGGGCAGTTAAAGTGGTCTCAAACTGAATTATTCCTGCAGTGTGTTTTGGACCTTAGTGAAAGAGGGGAGATAAGACCACTTTTGTGTACATAGTGTGTGACTGTGTCTGAGTCCGTTAATGAAAGTCCACCCTCCTGCTGAGAAACACAAAACAGTGACAAATATATGTCAATAGGCAAACTATTCCAGCAGTTCTCTGTCGAATTAAAAAATTGTTATCTTGTGTCTGTAAAATATTTCCTTTAAACCCAGTGACTTCATCTTGCAGGGATAAGTCACTTTAGTCCAAGCCACTCAAGGCCATTGAGCATTGCTATGTATGACAAGATGTGAAAGCACCATGTTTTGTCAGACTTATTCCCAGAGTCAGTTAAACACAATGTTACTGGACAGGGAACAAGCTCTAGCCCTTATAAGCAGTACCACAATTGGCTTGGTCAGATGGATGTCCATTGGATTTAAAGGCCAAAGAAGGCTGGACATCTGCTTTCCTTCAAGAGCTCCTGTAAATCTACAACCAAACAGATGAAATGCCTCCATCCCACCCCGCAGCTAGGCACAGAGGCTACGTCAATAATACATTTCTGCTATTGAATATTTTATTGACGATTTGACTTCCACTGCTTGCCGTTCCCATTTCAAGGATGCCTGGTTGTTTCTAATTAACATTTAATGTCCTGGGAGAAGGCTTCTCACTGTAGGGGAAATGTTGCTATTCTTTCCTAGACCACTGCAGAGCAACGGGAAGAGGATTTCTGGCCACCATACAGCAAGCTATTACTTAAGCATAGCGTGGAAAATGAAGAGTAGGACCATGGGAAGGCAGGGTTTGGAGCAAGATCTGAAATGTTTCAATACTTCAGAGAGCTCCTTCCATAAGCCCAACTGGTCTGGCTGCTGATCTCCACATCGGCATAGAAATGGAGAAATTCTACCACTGCAGCTGCAGTCAGGTGCATCAGGGAAATTAACTGGACTCAGAGAGGTTTTATTTGCAAAAAAAGGGTTCATTTTATTTTTATACTATAGTTCCCAAGTCCTTTAGCCAGCAAGGAGTTTTAGTCTCCCAAAAGGAAATTTTCCAAGTTCTCTGTAAATTACACCCTAATTAGAGCATAATTCTACAGTTGATGGGTTGGATTTAAAATCCACTTCTATCTGCAAGATGCTTCTGTCTCAATGGGGGGAATTTTGCTTGCAGAACAAGGTGGGTAAATTACTTTCTCCCTTTCTCTCTCAATTCCCCTGTCATTGTTGTTGGGCTGTTATTAATTACCATCAAGTCAGCTTCTACTTATGGCAACACTATGAATAAGAGAATTACAACAATTCTGGTCCTCAGCAACACTGATCAAGTCTTCCAAACTCAGGACTCTGACTTCCTAGACTGAATCAACCCATCCATACAGTGGTTTTCCTCTTTTCCTAATGCTGCCCACTTTACCAATTAACCTTATTGATTCATGATATGTCCAAAGCACAATGGCCTCAAGTTTATTCATTTTAGTGTAAACTCAGTTTAGCCGTAAATCTAATTGGCAAGTCTCCCACAAAGCAAACTCTACTGATCAGAATATCCTTTTGTCATGGCAACATGGGCATGGTGGTTACAGACACAGGCAGCAACCCAGCCCATGTTTGGTGCCCCCATGAAACTACAATTTTCAGAATTCCACAGCACTGACCCATGGCAGTTAAAGTGGTATCACCCTGGGTTATTTCTGCAGTGCAGACACAGCCTTGGCTGCCTGTCCTCACTGCATATAGTGGGGCAGGGTGGATTCTTCTAAAGTTCTTTATTCTTAGCAACAGCACATAAGACTTGACCTCAGGGCGCATGTGTTTCTTGGAGGGGGAAAGGACAGCTAATGTGGTATTAGGGAATGGGCTGCTTGAGGACACCATGAAAATGTTTTTCCTTAATTTCAGCACAATGGACAAATGAAAGGAATCATTTAAATGTAGATTAAGTCAAGGGTTTGTTGTTAGAAAAGTACAGTTTTAAGCATTTGTCTTGTTCAGAGTTCTATAAGTCTATTGCAAGCATTTTAACAAAGATAAGTTCATCATAAAAATATGGTTGGGTATACAATAAAGTATAGTATAGATAATATAGTTGTAAATAAACCATATGAAATGAATTTATATTTGTGGTTTTAGTTTTTATTTTATGTTCTACATTTTTCGTGAAAGTCCTACATTTTATGGTACCTTGTCTTCCTTTGTGGTTATGACATCTAGTTACCCTGCATGCAGTTTTAAACATAACTGAAAAATCTGGTCAAAAGGAAATCATTTGTAAATTGTAACATCCTTTCAAGAAAATCTATATGGCTATTGAAGGCTGCCCTTTAAAAGTAAAAGACCCTTTGGAAAACCAATTTGGCCAAGGCTTTGGAAATCCCTCCCTGGGCCCCCTCCTTGCTGTCCTTCCTTTGGCAGAGAAAGCCTTTTTAAAAATTTGCACAGGCTTTTAGAACTGACGTTTTTCAAGGAAAGTGTGTTGAGGAGATTTCTGTATTAACTGGATCCCCCTGCTTTTAATAATTTTGAAGAGAATGTTTTAAATGGTTTTGATATCATTTATAGTTTAATTCTATTTTAATGTTGATTTATTCACATGTTTTAACTATATTGTAATCATGTTAATCTGTAATCCTTGTTGAGTCCCAAACTTTGTGAAAAGGTGAGATATAAATAAAGATGATAACAATAACAATATTGTGAAGTTGAAGGCTTTCATGGCTGGCATCCATGTGACCATGTTCTAGAAGAGTTTATTCCTGATGTTTCCCCTGCATCTGTAGCTGGCATCTTCAGAGAGTGAAGATCCCTTCCTGACAGTAAGGGCTGTTCGACAGTGGAACACACTCCCTCGGAGTGTAGTGGAGTCTCCTTCCTTGGAGGTCTTTAAGCAGAGGCTGGATGGCCATCTGTCGGGGATGCTTTGATTTGGATTTCCTGCATGGCAGGGGGTTGGACTGGATGGCCTGTGCGGTCTTTTCCAACTCTATGATTCTATGATCCCAGCCACAGATGCTGGCGAAACGTCAGGAATAAACTCTTCTAGAACATTGCCACATAGCCCAACCCCCCCCCCAACCCTAACAACAATATTGTTTAGGATTATCACTACCATTAAGGGCTAGAGCAGGAGTGGACAACTTTACTTGTCCAGCTGTGGGAGAGAATAAATATTTGGTCCTGAGGACCTATCGTGTTCTGCAACAAGCCCCTGCAAAATGCCTTTAAAATGCAAAAAATAGAAACCATATGTGGCTGGAAGTGTAGTTCTGTTTTCATTTGTGGAAACTTTTTTACTTGTGGGGAGGAGTTTGGAGATTCTGGGGCATCTTGTACCCTGTTTAAATGCCAAACTACTGCTCTTGCCATCTTCTCTCCTTGGCTTTTACCCCTGGTTCAGTAGAGCTCTGAAGGATTTGGAAGTTTGGTCCATTAAGCCAGAGCATGCAGCTCACGGGGAGCAATTTGGCTGTATCTGGACTGACGTCTCTTTCATTGGCTAGAAACCCATCAGCACCAAGCCACCTCTATTGAGGAAATGGTAAATGATAAGTTAAAAACAAGGCTAACCTAAGAAGTGTTCGAGGCGGGCAAGCAAAGGCTGCCCTCCACTCATGTTCTTGAACCACTGCTTTAGGGTGTGCTGTCACTCATTCACACTCTCCCCCTGCCTAAGCAGCTTACCTGGTCATGATTACAGAAACATCTGAAATATTTTGCAAGACATGAAGGAATGCTTGAACATGGCCCCAAACTTACTGGGTGGCTCCCATATCAAGGGGGCAGCAAAACCTGAGCTGATTTTAGCAGGAGCCATCCAAGGTGCTGAATCTATTTTAGCCATTTTGGATAGCAAGAGCCAGAGTGGTGTAGTAGTTTGAATATTGGACAACTCTGGAGATCAGAGTTTTATTCCCTGCTCACTCGTGGAAAACCACTGGGTGACCTAGAGCCTGTCACACTCTCTCAGCCCTAGAAAACTCTGTGATCAGTTCACATTAAGGTTTCTGTAAGTTAGAAATGATTTGATAGCACCTTCAAAATTCAACCTAATTCCTGGAGTGAATTCAACACCACACTGACATGGAAGTCTCTAGCCACCACTGAAACTTCTGCTGCTGTCATGGCTAACACCGTGGCATTCACATGTCCCAGGAAACACAGCTCACCTGACCCCAGTGGCAGCAGAAGTTTAAAGACAAGAGCTGAATGCCTGCTTGGCTCTGAACGTTGGTCTCAGCAGCAGACATCAGCCATGTTAAAACCGTCCAATGCAATGCCCAACATGGCACTATAAAGTCACTGCATCTGAGGTGTTTTAAAATGGAAGCTGTCTGTTGATGAAGTTCTGGATTTCCCAGGTGGGATGGAGGTGGGGGACAGCAGTAACTCAGAAAGATTGGCTGGTTCATTTTGTCACCCCTTCCAACCTATCTTCATGATAGAGCTGGGCCTGGTTAAAAGGCCAAAATATAGAGGATTGAATTAAGATTTCAATCCCCCACCCCTCAAAAAGCAAGTATCCTATCCCATGCTGCAATGCCGACATTCAAAAGGACTGCCATGTAGTGGTATAAGTGTTAGATGCTGAAGACCAGGGTTCAAATTGCCATTCTATCATGGAAACCCACTAGGTAATCTTAGGCAAGTCACCCTTGTTCAACCTCAGAGGAAGGCAATGGCAAACTGCCTTTGAACAAATCATTGCCAAGAAAATCCCATGACAGGTCCACCTTAGGTTTGCCGTAAATTGGAAACAATTTGAAGGCATGCACATGCAGAGGATCTTTTAAAGGCCTACTTGCCTCACAGGAGACATTTTGGGAAGGAGGTGCTACTGTTGGGTAGGGAAAGGCTAACCCCAAATGTTACAGAAAAATCAACCTTTGCAATCTAATAAACTGTTTAAAAGAACCCATTTGTGCCAAATGGGAGCCATTTTTCAGAAGGAGATAATATTTGTTGTGTGTAGATGTAGATTAATGGTATTGGAGAAATTGTACTGGATATACATACTAAAGGTGGTGTCTTTCCTTACTGTAGACATGAAGCTTACTGGGTATTTGCCTGGGATCTAGATTGTAGACTAAAAGATGCTTTGCCCTACCCCTGGTTTAAATCTTGGCTGCTCTGGGTTTGACATGAGGAGAATGCCCCTGGCTGTTGGCTTCCACTGATCACAAGTAGAACAGGGTCAAAACAGGCAGAACCATTTTAGTCCCTACTAGTCATGAGAAACTGATGGGGAAACTAGTTGTGCTCTTCTTGAGAAAATTTTCCTGCCACTTGCCACCTTTCCCCATTGAGCTAGGATGAAAATGCTCAAAAACAAAGGCTAAAAGGGAACAGTCTAGTACTCTAGAATGGCTACTCTTTCTTTCACATAGGTCTTCAGGTTTACTGGGCTTGCTTGCCACTTACCTCCTAAATAGGATTTTTGCTGGCAAAAAACCCAGACTCCCTCTTCTTTGAAATTCAGCACAAAGTCAACACACAGCTTCTCCAGAGGAACACCAAGATATTAAGAGCCAAGTACTTTCATAAGTAGTTTTTTAAACTGTAGTGAATGCCATATGTGGACATCCTGAATTTGTCAAATCAAGGCTAAGTAAAAGTGTACAGTGTATAAAGGTGTATTCAAAATAAAATTTCAGTGGTTGCAACAGCTAGAAAGGCAGTTGCCATTGGTCATCTCATGTGGATACCTCATGTTTCCAGAACCTGACAAAGATACTTTTGTGGACTACATCTCCCAGAATCCTTCAGCCAGCATGGCCAGTGATCATAATGGTCACACGATTCCAGGAAATGTAGTCCACAAATGGACATTTTCTCAAGTCCTGCCTATTTTATCATCCATCACATTGGATATTGTGCTCAACATTCTAGGGATTCAGTGGTAACTGAAATTCTTGAGGGTAAGAGTTCAGCAATGACCTTAATTATCTAGACAGGTTGTGGACTCTCTTGTCATTTAAGTCCTGAAGCACAAAACAAATAACTTACCTGCTGTTGAAGTTGCTCTAGCTCTAGATGTCCTGTGTTGAACATAGAGTTGGATTTGATGGCCGATGAAGCTCCTTCCAACTCTTTGATCCTATTTTCCCTTAGGCTGCCCAAGGGAAGTGTTTTGTGGCCATGGAGACTGGCTCTTAACCTACCTGAGATTTTTAAAAATCCTATAGCCACCAGACATGTGGACGGTCCTCAAATGCTTTATAGAATTATCAGTGACATGAAGGGAAGGGCTAACAGCTTAATCTTGTGTTATGTCTTGACTGAACTGTGTGCCAACTGAACAATTTGCTTGGAGAGAATGAACAGCCTCTCTTGATTTTAAAAGACTGAAGAACTTTATTTCAGCACCATTTACTAATCTGAATACAGACTGCTGTGAAACACATTCACACTATTAAACTTGCAACAAAAAGCATTAGTATTGTGACTAACATACTATTTATTCTATAGCTGAGGGTGGTTAAAGGAAGGTAGATGGGGAAAGTGCAGCCCACAGATGCCCCCAGGCTGTTTTTCAGAAACTCTGAGCTCCCCCTTTTCCCCAAAAAACATTTTGTCCCCAAATGCCCCCTAAAGTCCCTTGGGGCTATATGGAGCACTTCTGCCATGTTTTGTCACACAAATCCTGAGACATTTTAGGAACAGAAGAGACCAAAATCCAAAGTGTAGTGAAATTACCCCTCACATCCCTTAGAGGATGGGGGGCATTTGGGGTCAAAAAGTTCGTATGAGAAAACATTTCAGGGTAACAAGGGGTGGTATGTACAGTGCTGTGTAAATTTACAGTGCTGTATACAGTAAATAAAGCTTAATAATAATAATAATAATAATAATAATAATAATAATAATAATAATAATGCTTGCCCACCCTGATCAATGGGATTATTTATTTCCATGAAACCTATCTCATCAACAAAATCATTTTACTTGGACTAGGTGATTCAAAAAGAATGGTGAAAAAGTAAACCTGTTGTTACTCAGTTTTGCAACATTCTTTTTAAATCACCCTGTGTTAAGTTTCCTATATAAGAGTAATGTCATTCTTGCCACAGAAATCAATAGTTGTTTGGGTCTCCTTTTGGCCCTAATGAATTGGTCCTGTTTTCGTGTGACTGATTTTATGTAGTAAATTCAATGTGTTCATTTTCAAGAGTGATGTTCATGAGTTGGTTTTTCCTGTTTTTGAGTGGAGACATTACTAAAATGGAAACCATATAAATATGTGAGCCTTTGCTTTTTATATTGTCTGCCCTCTGGTCTACATGAAAATGCTAGCCCCATCTACAGTAAAGCCACTGAATTAATATGAATTTGGTAAAGTGGCACTTATTTCTTTCATCCAATCCTAAACTGGGACTAGCAACTGGATGTTGGATTATGAACCTGTATTTGTAACAGTAAGATTTATCATGAATGATTTATACTGAAGTAAGTAAACGTTTTGAGGATGTTTTATTAGCTCTACACTTAACACCATTTATGTAAACAATTCAAGCAGAAGTGGACACTTGCAGCCCTCTGGATGTTTTTGGCTTACAACTCCCAGCTTCTCTAGCATGTATAGCCAATAGTGAAGGCTTCCTGGAGCTACAGCCTAGAAACATCTGGAGAGCACAACTGTCCATCTTTACGCTAAGAAAATTGTGCTAATAGCTTAAAAACAAACTGTCAAAATCAGTTCTGAAATTATTAAAAAATTTCCCCATGATACCTATAAAATGTGCATGGAAAGAAGGATACAGAGAGGAAGGAACGGCTTCAGGCAGCTTGACACGACAGATCACAGTTCATACAAAAGTCTGAGTTTGATAAAAGAGCAAGTCAGAAAGCTAAAAAGAAATGGAAAGACACTGAAAAAATATTTGAAAGAAAAGAGATAAGTATCTCTGGATAAAACAAGAGGGGGGGGGGAATGACATAAGATAACCAGTACAAGAAACTCAAGTGAGCCAGTAAGGGAGAAACAAAATATGACGGCATCAGAAATCAGCACAGAATCCTTTTGGAAAGCTGAAAATGCAAAACTAAGAACAAAAAAAAAATGGAAGGTTTAGATTGTGAAGAAGAAAACTCAATTTTACATGAGATGGCAGAAAAATAAGATTGCTAAAAGAGCTGAAAGGGGGAAAAACTTGTGTGAAGACATATCAATACAGATATGCACTGCTATGGAAAGTATCTGAACAGAAACAGTATTTTCTAGAGGAATTAAACTTCTCTTTATGGGATGCCTTTGGGTTCTTCATACAGGTCTCCAATCTACTGTGCTATGGAGGCACTGAGGTCTCTTTCTGGATGTTTCCTGACAGAAACAGCAGATAACCTGATGCATCATAACCTTTTCCCTTATGCAAAGCACAAACCTTCTGCTTGCACCTCAAAATATGCAGCTGAAAAATTGCTAACACATCAAAACAGTAAAGCCAAGAATATCTGTCGTAAGTAAAATGTGCACAGCATATCCTGCCAGACTGTTTATTCTGTAACAGCAACAAAACGTGTATCAATTCCTAATATGCTGGATTCTTGAAAGAGCTTTTTCTAGGTCTAGTATCTTGAAGAAGTGCCTGTTAAATGAATGCAAAGTATGGGCAGAGTCCTACTAACTCCAACGCCTTTCCAGGTGATGTATTCTTCATACATGCAAAAACAACAGGAGGGGCTGTTTTAGCAAACAAGAGGGAGGCAGCTTGCAAGCAAACTCAACGGGAATGTTTTGATCAGGCAAACCTAATCAGTCATACAATACAAACCTTTGTTATCTCTGCCCCTACCTTGTGTCAACAGAATCATACACACACACAACACAAATGAAGTGTTGCTAAAGGAATTTTAATTTAAATATTTCAAATTGTAATGAACCCATCAGGAGAAAAGATGCCGATCCCTGGGCAAAACTTGCTTGCTAGAAAGGAGACAGAATTTAGAACTTGCCTTATTATTTTTTTAGTGGTTTTCATTCTGTACCAAAAGATTCTGGTTGCTTCTGGAAGAGCGAGTTCTCTCTCTCTGTCTCTCTCCCAGTGGAATTTCCTGCCAACTGATTTTAAGAGGAGGTATTATGTAAGCCTTTGCTAGCATTTATATGGAAGTAACGTGTGCTTTTCTGATCTCAACCC
The DNA here is from genome assembly GCF_019175285.1 of Sceloporus undulatus. Classification (NCBI taxonomy): domain Eukaryota; kingdom Metazoa; phylum Chordata; class Lepidosauria; order Squamata; family Phrynosomatidae; genus Sceloporus; species Sceloporus undulatus. The sequence goes on from NC_056522.1 coordinate 263,311,388, forward strand.
CAAATGCTATTTACATTCTTCTAAGATCCTGTTGGCATACATCAAGTCTGGGGTACACTTGAAGCAAAGCAGGATGTTTCCCTTGACCTTGGACAGACCTGCATTGGACTTCTTCATAAAGATGAAAGGAATAAGATCAGATTACCTTCATTCATAAGACGTTAAACCACCAGGATTGTTAACTCTTCCACTATATTAAGGCATCAGTCTCCCCACTTCTGTGAACCAGTAACTCCATCAAGAGTCTTCCTACTTGGTTTACAGTAAATTGCCTACAATCCAGCCCTAAAAGGTTTGCTACATGTGTTGCTAAGGGGTTCCACTGCTTTTACACCCAAAGCTACTGATAATCTCAATGCTAGTATGCTGGTAGCAAAATATTAGGATTACTAGACATTCTTGTGTAAATCAGAGAACTATCTGAACAGTACCCTTAAGCTTTATGTCTCATGTAGTGAAACTTTTAAAAAATAAAAATAGATACTAATTAAGTTACTTTGCTCAGCAGAAAGCAAAGGGGTCTTATAGCAGTTTGAGACCATCAATCTCAAAGGTGCTGCAAGATCCCTTTGTAACACGGATATTCCAGATTATTCCTGAATTCTGCTCAGAGTAGCAACTGTATAGCCCTTACTGAGATGTTCACAGCATTGTCTCTTAATATTAGCATCCCTTACTGTTCACATCTGCTAAGTGGCAAACTCAACACACCACCAAATGAGAGTACAAATGTAGCAATAAGAACATTCAGATGAAATGATGTCAGAATTTGAAATCAGATTCTTTTACCACCAACCCCTTTTCAGCGATAAAATAGGGTTTACAAACAAAATGTAATAAAACAAAGCACTGTAAACTAAGGGTTGTTTTTCCAGAAGTAATATGTACACAGTTTATATTGCAAAATATTTATTTAGCAATGCAACAAAATGACAGATTTACATCCTACACATACACTCTTCACACTCATACTACAATAAATTTATTTTCAACAGTGAATTATTATTACTAAATTTCTTTTCCCAAAATTGACACTCAAGGCTATTTCTTTCCATTATATGATCCTAGACCTTTGTACTTTTGGGTAAATGCTGTGAACTTTTCCTTGAAATGAATTCCACCCAGTTCCCCAGCTTTCACTGCTTTTTAGCATCCAATCTTATCTACAACCTCCCTCTCATTCAGCCTTGCAGCAATCCTGCACCAGGTCCAGGGTGACCAGATGTCCGAATCATAGAGGACAAGGAATTCAAAATGTAAGACATTCAAGAAAAATGTAGAACATTACAAACCAAAAGCTAAAAACACTGATATCAATGTAATTCATGCTGCTTAGTCCTGCTCAAAATGGAGGACACTTTGAAATTTCTGCTGGAGAAGGTTGAAATGTAGGACACACCCTGGAAAAGGAGGACATCTGGACATCTTGGCTGTCATAGTTATTCCACTTTACACACAAGCCTACAAATCCATGGGCCACTGCCATGACAAATATACTGACCTGAAATATTCCCCTCTAAACAAAGAGTCACATTAAAGTTTTTGTTTTCTTATATGTTCAGAGAAGCCACCTGCTTTCATTTATAGTTCTTTGTCACTGTATACTCAAGCTTATCTGCATATTCACTCAGATTTCATCACTACTGTACACTAGTTGGTACATGCAAATATATTACTTAATTACTAGCATGTGAATATGTGAGTTGATTGGCCTGGAGCAGTTGGGAATGACAGGATATGAAAGGTATTCTGCATGTTACCTCATTCACATTCGCAACAGATCTTGTAGTAGTCAAGTGATGAACATCCATGGCTGAGTCAGCCCTTAAGTGCAGGAAGATATAGGGTGACTTCTGTAATGGAAAAACCACTCAGTCAGATTGCAGTGATCTGCATAGACATTTAAAGGTGCACTGGAACACTGCTTGGGGGCTGAGCATGCTAAAGCTCACACAAAATAACCTGGAAAGACTCATCTCCCAGCAGCTGTCAACATTGTTTTAAAATAAAAGGTAAAGGTTCAATAAGCTTTGCTTATAATCAACCAAGGGCAAAAAGACGACATTATGATTTTAAAAACCCACAACCTACATGTAAGGAAAATCACATACTACATCTGCTCTGTTTACATATGACATTGTTGTCAACATCTACACCTTCAACCATTTCCTCCTGAACGTTCCTCAACTGTTTACATTACTGTGGAAATAAAAGCATTTGAGCAGTGATCCAATGCAACTGACTGGATGGTGTGACTACCTTCAGGAATTTTGATTCAAATTCCTGTTTAGCCATTAGGTGTCTTTGGGATTGGAAAGGGCAGTATCATCTTCTTGGTTTCAATTGTCCATCTGTAATGAAAAAACACCAGGACCCATTGGCTAAGAGTGTCAGGAGGATGTGATGATCACTGATGAACAGAATAATGAGAGTACAACATTATTACATATCAAGAGATAGTAAACAGATGAAAGGGGACCAAAGCCAAAAGAATTTGGTAGGTTTTTTTTCTAACTTAATGTATACAATGAAATGCAGGAAAGATTTCCTATACCCTAAGGATGTACTTTCCACAGAACACAATCTGTAAAATCATTCACACATCTCTAAGGCCACAGTGACACATGCATTTTAGAATAAGAATTATCACACCCCAATTGTCTCCCCACTGCTGCTAATAAATGTGACTAGGAGTTCTGCTTTCCCCACTTAAACACTACCATTCCCAGTTCCTCCACTACAGGGGGAGAAGATGCTCCTGAATCCACCTACAATTATAATCATAGTCCACAATGCTTTGTGTTAGGCTTGGAAGCTAACACATGGCCTTCTAACTTATCCCACCACTGCATCCTTTACTGTTCTCATCTGCTCTCCCGTAAAACTGACTAGTTTGGGGGAAAGCCTTGTCAGTTTCATTTGTTATAATGTGTAGACTCTTATGCTCTTACCCTTACTTCAAGTATGAGGGTGGGAGAAAATGGACAGATTAAACTTTCCCTGAGTTTGAGAAAATGGTAAGGCTTTTCCTCCCAACACATCTGTACACAAAGAGATACATGGGAAGAAAGCCTAACCCCAAGAGTCTACTACTCTGTGCAGGAAAACATGGCTGGCAGAAGACTTCACTTCAGGTTTTTTTAATTGTCTTTTCAAATGCAACACAAAAATATGCAAGAAGATGGAATGGCAGTTACAAACCTATATAACCATTGATTGGTGTTAAGATAACGGATAGCATTTGATAACCTGCATTTATATTTTTGTGCATATGCAGCTTCAGCCAGAGTGGGTCAAATGTGCTTTAAGTGGCAGAGATGAAATCTAAGATCACAGGGCATCTCTTTCTCCCTTGCTTTTATGGAGAGTACACCACCATCCTGATTTGTTTGTGGGAGAGGAGCACGGGATGCTTTGGCTGTTGTTTGCTTTAAAAAAAAAATAAAGAAGAATGGCTACAGTTAATAGTCAAAATGTTAGAGTTTCCTCTATTCCCCCCCATCAACATACAAAGTATCTGTCACTTTTCTCACTCACAATAAGAGGCTAATCTTTTATTATTTAGTAATCTCCACTGTGCTTTGTTGTTGTTGAAAGCATTCGGGGGTTTGACAAAGATGTTCATTTCCGTAGCTCGGTTGGCATAAGTTTATGATCTTCTCAGAGGGATCTTTGGGAGGCCTTTTCACTTGTCCATTTCGCCAAACTGGTCTTGCGGAAGAAATCCAGAAACGCTCCAAGCAGGCCTTTGCTAATTACACCCCTTCCCTTTATCCCGAGTTGCCAGTAAAGACAAAAACAAAAGCCTACTTAAAACTTAAGCCCATGTGTTTCACACATCCTCAAGGGGAAGCGCACACACAGATGTCAACTCTGCTTTTCTGCAGTCATCACGGACGTGCAAGCTTGCTGGTAGCTGATGTTCGGGTCTTACAGGAGGTCCTTTCTCCTACTGAGCTCCAAGGGAAAGCCACCAGGCTCTAATGTGTAGAAGGATGTCTCTGCTTCTGGGGGCAATGGGGAGGGGGCAGGAGGTAACAGGAGGAGATGCAGCAGTGATGATGTCCGAAAAGCAGGTTAGCCGCTGTCACACGCACAGTGGGGACACTAGCAGCACAATGTGCGTTAGTCAGTGGCTCACCTGCTCCTGGAGAAATGAACCCAACAACGGCAGGCTTGGTGGTTTCTGTGGTGCCCACCTTCGCCCCCAACCCACACCTGCCTCTGACCAACAAGGACCTGAAACACACAAGGGACAAGTGAGCAGCAGAGTCCCCACCAACATTCACTGAGCCACAATATACACATTCTTGTGGATTTATCCCCAAACAAGCTCTTTCAGCACCCCAGCTCATTGGACCTTATGCAACACAGATGCAGATGTGGACCCCAAGGAGTCTTACTACAACCCTCCAGCAGTTTTTTTTTTTAAATGACCACATTTTACTATTCTACTGAGATGTCTCCCTGATCACTTTCTGCTTCATTTCACAGCAACTCTCTCCACCCAGTTCCCCAAAATTAAAAACAGAAAGCAAACTGAGGAAAAAATCTGAGGGATCTTTAAGTCAGCCGTCAGAGACCACCCACTATTTCAAAGAGAGATACCAAGAGATGCCGCTGTAGGGATTTTCTTACTGAGACATCTCTGTTTCTACCTTGAGTACAAACCCCACTTACTTTCGTACTGAAACTCCCATTTATTTTTATGCTGTCGAACTGCATCCTTGGTCAGACTTCCCTAAAACACCATCAAGTTTTTCTTGGACATTTAAGGCAGCTTTCAGTTATGGCTCAAGACCACAGTGTTTGTTATAGTTGTAGTGTGCCTTCAAGTCATTTCCAACTTCGTTGACCCTAAAGGCAACACTGTCACTGGTCTTCTTGGGCAGATTTCCTCAGAGAGGGTTTGCCATTGCCAGCCTCTGAGGCTGAGAGAACGTGACTTGCCCAAGGTCACCCAATGGGTTTTCCATGGCCAAAGCAGAATTTGAACCCTGGTCTCCAGCGGAGTCTTAAGGCAGCTTTTGGTTTTCACTCAAAAGTGTAATGTTTACCAGACAACTTTTTCATACTCTTTAGACTGGAAGGGACTTCATTCATTCAAAGACAGAGCTGTGTTAGTCTGGAAGATCATTGTGAAGGGATCTTGCAGCGCCTTTAAGACTCACAGAAAGAAGAAGCTGGATAGCATGAGCTTTGCTAGACTTGAGCCTCCTTCCAAATGCATCTGAGGAAGTTTAGACTCAAGTCTAGGAAACCTCATGCTACACATTCCTCTCTTTCAGTGAGTCTCAAAGGTGCTGCAAGATCCCTTGGCACAATGATTCCTGCGCTCTTGGATATTTCAGAAGCCCAGCCACACAAGACAATTTTCCCAAGAAGAAAAGTGAACCTACTACAGTACTGTACAGTACTTGCTTCTCTTCAGTGGATGGTTTTGTAATGCAAGGGTCAGGATTAAACAAGACCAAAGGAAAGCTTAAAAGGGGGGGGGGGACCCCTTCCTGAGAGAGGGACCCAGGCCTCCTTGCTGCCCTTCCTGTCCCTCTGGGCGACCCTCGCATCCCCCACTTCCTTGGAGGGGCTTTGGGAGACACAGTTCGCCCCTCAAGGCGGAGGAGCCTTTTAACCCAGGAGGAAAGCAACAAGAGGAGACTGGCCCAGCCTTTTACCCTCCCCTGGCTTTAAGGGGTCTTGTGGCACCTTTGAGACTTAACTGAAAGGCAGAAGTTGGCAGCATGAGCTTTGCTGGACTTGAACCCACTTCCTCAGATGCACTTGGAAGGAGGCTCAAGTCTAGGGAAAACTCATGCTACAGATTTCTGTCTTTCATTGAGTCTCAAAGGTGCTGCAAGGTCCCTTTGCAAACTGATTTTCCAGGCTAGATCTTTGAATCCAAGAGAAAGAATGTAGTCCTCTTCCAAGTGTTTTGCAAAAGGCTCAAGTGTACGAAAGCTTAGGCTTCCAGCTCTCTTTCTTTCTGGGAGCCTCCAAGGTTTCCAGAGTGGGTCCTCCAGGTGTCCTCAGGACTTCATTTCCCAGAATCCCCGACCATTGGGCTAAGCGGCTGGGGCTTCTGGGACCTGAAGTCCAAAAACACACCTGGAGGAGCGAAGTTAGGGAGCCACGAGAAGAGATCCCTTTCTAGACTAGGATTTTTACATGCCAAGCCTTAGTGCAGGGGACTAATACTTCCCGGTCTGCAAGATGCACTCAGAGCATTTCACACTAGCCAATACATTTACTGTATTGCAATTTATATATATCATTTTAAAATGCCTTGCAGTTGCACCCACTCCTTGCAAGTGGCCAGCCAGCCCTCGCCCGCCTTCGGAGCCTCGATCGGGACTTACCTGCCAACTTTCTCCGCAGCAGGAACGAAGGACCCAGTGAGCAAGCGAGCGAGCCAGCGCTGCCCCTGCTGCTGCCGCTGCTCAACCTGCCTCCCCACCCGCCCCGCCCTAACATTCATGCAAATCAAGGATTGTGACGCGCCGTTGCGTCTCCTCCAATCAGAGCCGCGCCCGAATGCTCGGTCGCCACGCCCCCTCGGGTGGCTGAGCCAATGGTCGCTCGCCTCCTTCCTTTGGCCCAGCTCCCGCCTTCCCTTCCCTGCGAGTTGACAGTGCGGGGTGCGGCGCGTTCGGTTCTGCACGTCCTGACTTGGGAGGGAGAGAGGGAGGGAGGGAGGGACCAACTGTACTCGCCCAAGCATCCACACACAACTAACCCGCCCCCCCCCTCTTTCTCTTTCGGAATGGTTGCGCCAGAAAGGAGCATAGGAAGTGGTGATGGTGAAGAAGAAGAGGGATTCACCACGGCGGAGGGAGGGGGGAGGCTCGAGAGTTCGTGGCCCTCAGTGTCAGTTTGGTGTTGTCTTCCTATGCTCCCCAGCCTAACCCCCCCCCGCCCCGCCCCCCCCCTTTTCCCCTCCCAGAGGCTCTCTCTCAGTGGTAGAGCCCAGCCCGGGCTTTTTTGCCATGAGGACAGTGTCAATGCGCACGTAGCAAGCGCAGAAGCAACAGAAGGACGGGTCCCTAGCGGCGCGCGCCAGGGAGTGAGGGAGGGAGTGCGCGTGCGCGTCCCCTCCGCTGGGTCTCCTGCGCGAGAGGCGGCAACGGCTGCTGTTTGCAGCTGGAGCGGGGCTTCCCTTCCCCCCTCCCCTACACACAGACATACCAGCGCGCGCTGACGCGCACGCGCGTTGTCCTCAGAAGCTCCCTGAGACCCCAGCGCTACTACTATTGCTGCTGCTGCTGCTCCAGCCCAGTACTTTTCTCTCCCTCGCCTCACTTTTCCCATCTTCTTTTCTTTTCTTTCTAACTTCCGTCCTCGCCGCAAAGGAGGGCGAGGCATGGCCACAAAATGGAGGACACATGGCCAAAGCAGAAAGCTGCTTCTGTTCTGATGGTTCTTGTTGTTGTTGGCCTCCAAAACACACGACACAGAAATAATAACCCAGTTGGAGACCGCTTTAAAGTGGTGGCAAATGAAGTTCTGGGTGCCTTAACAGGCTTACGTGAGAAACGACTTGAAGGCACGTAGTAACAACAACAACAATAATAATCCAGTTCGAGACCGCTTTAACTGCCCTGGCAGCACTCTGTCAGAGAAGGCTGAGTAATGTCCACAAAACTACATTTCCCAGGATTCCCTAGCACTGAGCCAGGGCAGTTAAAGGCGGTCTCAAGATGGATTATTATTACACTATTATTATTGTTAGTACTGTACGTGCCTTCAGGTCGTCTCTCACTTAAGCCTGTTAAGGCACCAGAACTTCATTTGACACCGCTTTAACTGCCGTGACTCTCATGCTATGGAATTCTGGGAAAGCCCCTGGTGCCACAACAAACTGCAAAACCTCTGGCAAGGCAAAGTTTCTTCAGAGAGGAAGAATGGTTGGCCATGGCCATCCTCTGAGGCTGAGAGAGTGTGACTTGCCCAAAGGTCACCCAAAGGTTTCCATCATGGGCCCAGTCAGGATTCGAACCCTGGTCTCTAGAGTCCTAGGTCCAGAACACACTGCAGAAACCATCCAGCTTTGAGACCACTTTCATTGCCGTGGCTCAGTGCTAGGGGATCCTGGGAATAGTAGCTTATTGTGGCCCCGGAGCTCTCTGACAGAGAAGGCTCAATGTCTCTCACAAAACTACAATTCCCAGGATTCCCTAGTACAGAGCCAGGGCATTATTTCTGCAGTGTGTTTTGGACCCTAGTCCCAACACTCAAACCACACTAGCCAAAACCACTCCTATGAATATGAATCTACGCTTTTTTAGCCCTGCTCAAAATGGAGGACGTTTGGGACTTCGTCCTGGGCAGAAGGTGGAAATGGAGGACATGTCCTGGAAAAGGAGAGGATGCCTAGCCACCCAGCATCTTGTTCCCCTCAGCCTGCTCTCTTTCACCTCATTTGCTTCTTCTTTTTCTTTCAAGGATGCCTGTCTTTCTCCCTCTCTGTGTGTGTGTGTGTGTTGTGTGTGTGCGTGCAAAAAGCCCAGGGGGAGACCTGGTTATCTTTAGCACACTGGAAGAACAGTACATTCAAGACTGTGCAGCAAACGTTGCAAATCTTGCACGCTGTGCACCTCTTCCCCAAAAGCCCCCCAAATACTTGTGTACCTGAGCCTCCTCCTCCTCCTCCTCCTGGCAGCTCAGAGGTTGGAGCCAGACAGCCTTGCTTTTCTCCTGTCTGTGAGTGTGGGACACAATGAAGGGAGAGTAGTGCCCTAGGAAAATCCCCCAAGTCGCCCACTGGAGGGATTTTTAGTCTTTGCAGGAAAAACATGCTCAAAAGTGTGAAAATGTGGGGTTTTAGATCTGTAAGTCATGGGATGCACTCACATTACAGAAACAATCCACTTTAATTGCCATGGCTCCATGCTGTGGAATTCTGGGAGCCATAGTTTGTTGTGGCACCAGAACTTTGTTTGACACCACTGTTAACTGCCATGGCTCCATGCTGTGGAATTCTGACAGTTATAGTTTGTTGTGGCACTGGAGCTTTGGAATTCTGGAAGTTGTGGTTTGCCATGGCCATCCTCTGAGGCTGAGAGAGTGTGACTTGTCTAAAGGTCATTCAAAAGGGTTTCCATCATGGTCCAAGTCAGGAATCGAACCCTGGTCTACAATTCCCAGAATTCCAAACCATGGAGCCATGGCAGTTAAAGTGGTATCAAACCAGGTTATTTCCACAGTGCAGATGCAGCCCTACTCTCAGCCTCAGGGGAAGGTGATAGCAAATCTCCTCTGAAGAAATCTTTTCAAGAAAACACCTTGATAGGCTGCATTAGTGTGTGCATTTTGGCCCTTAAAAAGACTGCGTTATAATCAAGTGTCAACTAATAAGTGTGTGTAATTGATGTTTTTATTAATCATTTCCCAACAACAATCTGCAATCCTTTTTTGTGCTACACTCAACAGTAATTGTGCCCAATGGTGTGGCAGAAAGAGCACAACAAGGTAATCTGTGTGAGCAGATTATGCTAAACATACTGACCATGTGTTACCTGTATGATGTTTTGTGTAGATCAGCTGTGTTTCTCCAGTGCCCTTCACAGCCCTGAATGCACATTTCATGTCCAAAAAATGGGGGAGCTGATGTCTATGTGGAAACAACTAGTAGTAGGCTGTCACAATGCTGTGGAGGTCATTTGTGAAAGCTCTCCTGCCTCCCTCCATCTTTATCATTGTTATGATGAGATTTTCAGAATTGGGGTCAACTACGACCCATGGCACTAGCACTGTCCAGGTTGTAGAAAGATAAAAATCCCTGGGAGGAGTGTGGCGGATGCTGATGGCACGGCTTCCTCTTCTGCCTCTGATCTCAGTGTGGCACACACTGTGTTACATAAGAGGATGCCTGATGGTGAGGTGGGCACACACACAGAGCGGGCAGAGTGGGCTGCTCTCTCCCAAAGGAGAGAAAGGCAGGGCAGGAAACTTTCAGGCCAAGAACTCCATGAGGCAGAAGGGGATTGGTGTAGTGTGTGTGTGTGTATATATACACATTTGTGGTGTGGAATGGCCCCTTACCTCACTTCACAAGAATGGGGATGGAGGGTAGCAGTGCTGGATAGGGTTCCTGGGGTACTGTGGATTATTTAAAAGCAGACAGTTCCCCCCTTTTCCCCTTCTCCTGCCCTCTTGCCTTTTCCATTTCCCTGTCATTCTCTCCCCCCTATTCCTGCCTCTCCTCCTCTGCCTCAATAGTTTAATGCCATTTTAATTGTCAGTTTTATAACTTGTTAATTATACTGTGTTTTTTTAGACTATAAGCCGCTTTGTGTCCCAATCTTGAGAGAAAAGTGAGATAAAAATTGTTGTTGTTGTTTTTGCTATTATTGTTGATTTATTAACTGTATTTTACCATAGTCATTGTAATTATTATGTCAATTTGCTTTAAGGAGGGAGGGGATAGTGGAATTTATTTTATTGTATTATATGGTTTTTACTGATGTAAGCCATCTTGATCTTGTTGAAGAGGCGGGATAGAAATAAATATCATTATTGTTGTTGTTGTTTTTAATATCAGGACCTTTCTCCAAATGTTGAGGTGGAATCTCTTTTCCTGCAGTTTGCATCCATTGCTCTGGGTCCTATTCCCTGGAGCTGCAGAAAACAAGCTTGTTCCAACCTATATGGTGCCATCGATGTACATGGCACTTTACAAACATCATCATCATTCTCATCATCAGTTTCAGCTTCTCTCAACCCCCAATCCTGCCACATATACCCCCCCTTCATCCTTTGATCTCCTACAGCCCTACTTCCAGCCCACTCCACCATGCCACTTCCTATCCCTACTCAGTTCTTTCCTAAATCTTTTCCTGGTACCTCCCCATCATCATCATCATCAAGTTGGAAGAAACCCCAAGGGCCATCCAGTCCAACCCCCTGCCATGCAGGAACTCACAATCAAAGCCCCCCCCCCCCCAACAGATGGCCATCCAAACTCACTTTTAAAACCTCCAATGCAGGAGACCCACCACTCTCTGAGGGAGTGTGTTCCACTGTCGAACAGCTCTTACTGTCAGACGTTCCTCCTAATGTTACGGTGGAATCTCTTTTCCAGTAGCTTGCATTCATTGCTCTGAGTCCTAGTCTCTGGAGCAGAAGAAAACAAGTTATACAATAAAACCCCCACACAGAGACATAATGCAGAATATGCCTAAGAAAACCTCTCCATTTTTTTTTATTTACGGTATTTTACCCCGCCCTTCAGTTTTAAAGGCTCTCAGAGTGGCTTACAATTATTATTATTTTAAATTACATTTGTACTGTAGGGTTACCTGTGCTCCCCTTGAAGAGGCAGCCAAAGGAAAACTTTGCCTTTCTCCATCCCCAGTAGATAGCAACTGCTTCCTAGTCATGGGAGAATTTGCAGAGGGTACAAGAGGAAGATATGGAATCAAAAGGCAACTCAGCCTTTCTCATAAGTCCTAGAACAGCATCCCAAGGCCTTGAGCCTCTCCCCTGCTGTATCTCTCTTGACTTTAGCTAATTAAAGGAGCTGGTTGAAGCAACACAAGCCTATTACTCCTTTTACTTAACTCCAATATATAAGATAGGGAAGGGCATCTATGACCCTCCATGTGCTGTTAGACTGCATCTCCCATCAGCATAGCCAGTGGTGATGGACAATGGGAGTTGCAGTCTAATTATGTGGAGGGCCACAGTTGTCACTTCCCCAGTTAATAATTCTTTTGGACCTCTATCTGCACCTCTCAACAGATATACATCATTACGGTCAGGGGCATCACTAGCGGGGTGTAAACTGCAATAAGTGACACCCTAAGGAGGTTAGACCATTGCTCCCAAACATCTGCCTTTGGGCAGAAACAGGCTGTGGTGCTTGGCCGTGTTCCTTTAAAATGCTGAAAAGATGGTGTGAGTGGGGCAAGGTTCAGTGGGAAGAGAATGGAGAGGCAACATTTTTAAAAAATATTTTTTCAAAATTTAAATTATTATTTTTAATTTTTATTTTTTTAAAAAAAATATTTAATTCTTTTTATTTATTTATTTTAAAACATCATATCTTACCAAATTTTGATTTTAACCACATGAAACTATGTACAGATAAATACATTTAGGCTGTGCATATGGTATTATAATATAAAAGTATACTTTTAGTTGTGCTGGTTGTTTATGTCACAGCTATTGCCATTAACATTAGTACAAAAACATTACTAAGGGTTCTGTATGGTGTGGTATAGAAGGAGGTGAATGGTGGGGGTGACACCATGAGTTACCGCACCAGGTGACACCAACCATAGTGATGCTACTGATTTCAGTTTCCAAGTTCAGACTATGTGTGACAAACAGTTACACATGAATCGTAATGAACAGTCTACCAGGTACAGCTGTTTCTTCCAACTGCAACAATACTGGCGGGCTGCTGAACAATGTAGGAGCATCTGGAGAGAGTTAATTCCCTAATTTACTTTCTGGCAGACATCTATACAACAGGGAAAGTGCACTAGCTCTGATCTACTCTACATTCTCTGCTCTTTTACTCTGGATTACTTGGTTAATTCCTCACTCGCTCCCTGCTTTTTAAGCCTCATGTTTGCCCCTCTGAGCCAGTTAATCAGCTACTTTTCACATACCTTTTCTATATTGACAAAGGCATCACTTTCCACATACTTTAGTGGTCTCCTGTTATACTCACTTTCAAGGAAATGTAGATTTAGTGCCAAAGGAAGTAGAATTCAGCAAGCAAGATAAATTATGCGCGTTGACTATATATCAAAGCATCTCCTCTGCTTCTGAGAGGAGAATTAGACATCTTGACAAACACTCCTGTTATAAGAGACATGCCCAGAAAAAGAATTGGGCAACACCTTATCCAATTTCCAATTTAAAACAACTCTCCAAAACCACTCTTGTTCCATGTTGTCCACGTATTCTTACAGCTGAAACATTTTTCCAGATATCCCATCCATTATTCTTCTTGTCTCGTAACAGCTGTGGCAAAAACTGCTTTCTGTTTCTTTTATGGCTTCTTGCCTACTTGCAAATCTTACTCAATATAGCAATTTCATTGCAGTAAAATACTTGTGAGTCTTGAAAGTGAACTACCTTCCTTCCATTTAAAATAGTCCAAACTTCAGAGTTTATCACACCAGAGGAATTTCTCTTAATTTCAAATGAAAAGAAAGAGGGGCCAAAACACATTCATGTAAAGTCGCTAGTTTAGTGAAATTACATGAATGCTCATTGCATTCGAACTGGCTCCCCATTGCCCCAAAATAGCATGCCATTGCCCGAATTTGTGTGTGGTAGTCTATTACGCAATAATGTGAAACCCCATGATTGTGCTCGGACTGACTTCCCATTGCCCAAATTTGCATGTAGTGGGTTGTCATGCAATAACGTTAAACCCCATGATTGCATTAAGATTGCCATTGGATTTTATACATCCAATTTCCCTTGTCTGATAAACTCCATAATCATCTGTTTAAAATAGAGATTGTGCCTATTTGGGTGCAACATTTATTTGTCTGGGACTAGAAGACCCCTTCCAATAATACTTGTACAAAACAGCATGTACTAACCCCTCTGCAAGAGTGTGGTAAGCTTATTGGTTAATCCAGTCCTGCTGGCATATATGTAGAGTAATACCACTGAAGGAAGGGAATTACAGTGTTTTAAAACCGCTGTAAATGAGATTAAATTCAGGCTAATTGTTTTTTTGGAGGGATTTTGCAGTAACTAAGCCCAAAAGCCTTAGATCTCTTTGCATGCATTAGCAAAGTTTAGTATATATACAGATAAGATCTCCCATTGGATTTCTCAATAGGTGCTCCCAGATACTGGAACTCCCTACCAAGGAAGGTTTGCTGTCCCCTTGCTGTTGGTCTGCTGGCAAGCAATGCATTTTGTATCCAGGCAGGGTTTGGGCTGCTGAGAAAATGATGGAGTGCCATAATTTCCCTGAGTAATGTGTTGCTCCATTGCATTTTTAATGGTTTAAAATGTTGCCATTAATTTAATTTGGTTTTAATATTCAATCTTGTTTTGTGTTTTACTTATTTAGTACTGCTGTGATCAGCCTGGAGTCCCATTTTTGGGAGAAAGGGAAGACAAATGAAGAACAGTTTTTCCCAAGGACAATGAAGGTGGGGAAACTTTTTTGTGGTGGCTACTGGAGCTATGCTTAACTGCAACATGAGGTACATAAATATTAAAAGGTAAAGGTAGCCCCTTGACATGAATGTCTAGTGTAATCGACTGTAGGAAACGATGCTCATCTCTGTTTCTAAGCTGAAGAGCCAGTGTTGTGCAAAGACTGCTCCGGTGGTCATGTGGCTTTGCAAAGAGCAAAAGCGTGCAGGGCCAGCAGGAGCCCGAGTGGTGCCCCAGGGATTGGCATGCACTCTCTCCGTGCCACACCGGTGCCGCCCCTAAACTTTTGGCACCCTAGGCAGATGCCTAGGTCGCCTATATGGACAGGCCGGCCCTGCATAAGTCAGAAACATCTTGAAGGGTGGCAGCAACAACAAATCTCACCCTCAGATCCCAGTCTAAGATCTATTAGCTGCTTTCCTCCTATTCACTTCCCCTTGCATCACTTATTCTTTGTCATGTTCAGAGTACTTCCTGTATTTCAAGATGGGCTGCAATACTTTTCTCTGTTACTCACACAATGAACTTGTGAGGTACATTAAAACCTGTGCGGTAGCAACTTGCACAAGAGAGCTTTGTGGGTGAGCAGGGATTGTATCTTGGGAGGACTGGACCCTATAAGAGTGATAAGGTTTTAATTGTATGTTCTTTGAATTTCAGACAGAACCAATGTTGAGGTTGTGATTATAATTTCAACTGGTGAAGATGTTGTTTCTGTGTGACTCAGAGAAAAACTTTACAGCCCAGCAATAAAAGTGAATGCTCAGTGACTGAATTTACGTGGGGAATGTGTCTGTAGTTCTAATTATCCCAGTGTTTATCTGTGCGTGACATACACTGAAGAGCACATTAGAGTTTGGAACAGATTCAAATCTTCTGTGTGAAGACAATAGGGTGGTTCTTGGTCAAAGCCAAAGTATATCTTATGGTTACAGACTGTGGACATCATTCCAATAAATAAGTGTCCACAATTTTCTGATGAGGTGGAAATATAGTTACTGCCAGATTATATTTATTTTAGCAAGATAATAAAACAACACATCACTAAATCTATTTATCAAGATGTTCGTGCAATTTTCCAGGGTTTAATCATGTTCCTATTATTGCCCTTTAGACAGATGCTTGAAAACTTTTATTTCTCTCTCCAAAAGGAAACTGGGGAAAAACAATACAAATGGAATATCTATATATGTCTCTTTATTTATTTATATCCCGCCTTTCTCCCAAAGTGAGACCCAAGGTGGCTAACATACATAAAACACAAATATAGTAATATATTTAGAGCTAGGTCAATTATGATCATTAATTTATTGCAGTTCATCTCAAGAACATGCTTTGTGGCTCTATGGCACATATCAGCCATTAATTTCTAGATTTCATGGGATGTAAGATATCATGGGATATGATCCAGTTATTTTGTATAATGCTGTTGCCCAAAGGAAATATCTGTGTGGTTGGGTTAATGAGTGTCCTCCTTATAATGTTCACCCAGGCCCAAATTAATGTGATGGATGTGTGGTGATGTCGATGGAGAAATGCATTCCTGATTGTATCTGGACTGTGATCAATTGTTGCCATCTAATTTATTAAAATTTATTACCTGTCCTTTAAGCAGATTATCAAAGTGGCTTACAATTATTAAAAATAACATAAAACAAAAGTTAAAGACGGTCAAATTTGTAAAAGCAGCATAGATGTATCAAAATAACTTAAATAAAATAAATCAATCAATTAAAATTTGCTTCTGTAACAATTTGCTTCTCTTATTAAAGGCTAGTGTTGGGAAGGAAGCATTCAACCTTGCTGAGGCAGAAAGCCTATACAAAGATTATGTTTCAAAGGCATGGGTGCCTCATAACCTCCATGTGATGCTTTCTACAGAAGTCCCATAGAAATAAAATGGAAATCATTGCAGTATCTGAGAGACTGCACCCTTTCAATTGTCTTGGGATCACAGTGATTTCATTAAAAAACAGCAACAGCATCCTAAAGGTTAGGTTTACCTTGCTTAAATGTTGGAGGTATTGTACAGAGTGGTTTTGCTCCTGCTTGCATGACCACTTATGGAAATTGACAGGAGATGATTTTTCTGAGTCTTATGTGTCATTTGATCTCCCCTAACATTTTAGCATTTGCTTGAAACTACTGGGAGATACTATCTGGAATTTTAGAATATGTGGATGGCACCCAACTCTCTTTTTCATCCAACTGAGATGAGGCATTGAGTGTTGTGAACCAACAGAGCCAATGAACAGAAAGTCCAGGTAAGATGGAAACTGTTAATGGATGTTTTCTTTGCCTGGTTGAGTGGTGTTCGGCCTGTTTTGAAGGGAGCTGCTTGCCTTCTAAAGAAGGGATGGTCAGCTTGTGGTCTGTCAGATTTTTTATATTTAACCCTGCAGCTCCCAGAAGCCATAGCCAACAAAGGTAATGAGGAGAGACTATGTGCTGTAGTCTTGAAACACTGGGGCAGGGAGACATTTTGTTCCACCTGCTTGAAAAGATCAAGTTCATAGTTTGGGAGTGGTCTTGGAGCGGCTTTGGAGACATGGAGCAACATTCATAAATGTAGGCCAGTATACCAACTATTAACTCTAAGGCAGATAATTATCCATGCTCTGCTAATCTCTTGTTTGTACTGCCTTGGAAAATGACCCAGAAACTTCAGCTGATCCAAAACAAGTGCAGTTAGTTTATCAAGAGGGTCTAGCAAACATATTATGCAGTGTCTCCAGGCCCAGTTAAATGTGCTGACATTAAAGCCTTAAATGGGTTGGAACCAGATAGCCTCATGATGGGGGGGGGGGGCATAGGTTGAGAGCCAGCATGGTTTTATGGTTTGAGTGTTGGACTACAGTTCTGGAGAGCAGGGTTTGAATGCCCACTCAGCCATAGAAACCCACTGAGTGCCCTTGGGCAAGTCATATTCTCTCAGCCTCAGAGGAAGGCAAAGGCAAAATCCCTCTGAACAAAACCTGCCAAGAAAACATTATAGATTTGCCTTAGGGTCACCATAAAACAGCAGAAATTACTTGAAGATACACAACAAATTGCCTTGGACCTCACATGGGGAAGAGATCATACAGTGAAGGGGACATGTAAAACTAGCCTTACTGCCACCTCCTTTCTTTCAGAATCTCACTAATTTGAGCTCCATATATTGGTTATTTGCTGTCATCAGCTTTGATATGTGGTGACTCTGCGAATGAGAAGCCTCCGAATGAGAGGCCTCCATGAGCCCTGGTCATCAACAGCTCTGCTTAAGTTTTGCAAACTCAGGGTTGTCTGTGGCTTCCTTGACTGAACCAATCCATCTGTATTGTGATCTTCTTCCTTTCTTACTGCTGTCCGCTTTACCAAGTATTCTTGTATTTTCCAAGGAGTTGTGTGGTCTTATAGTATGTCTAAAGTACACTGGCCTCAGTTTATTAATCATTTTATAGACTCATTTAGCCATAAATCTAGTGGGCAAATACACCAAGCTCTACTGATTATACTGCCCTTTTATCACAACAATATGGGCAAGGTGGTTACTGAGTGCATCCCAGCCCAAACTGTACTCAGGTATTTTGGAGGGTAAGGAGAATTATAACTACAGTCATTTCCCCCCATCCAAAGAGGCTTACACTTTTACTCCATTTTATTCTCTCAACTATCTGTGAAGAACATTAGGCTGCTAGTCAGTGACTGGACCATGGTCATTTAAAGGCTGAAGAAACGGGGTTTTTAAGTTTCAGTCTAACACTCTTAACTACTACTACAGGGGTCTCAAACAACTGCCATGACTCAATGCTATGGAATTCTGAGAAGTGTAGTTTTGCTGTGGCACCAGAACTCTCTGACAGAGGTTAAATGTCTCACAAAACTACAAATCCCAGAATTCCATAGCATTGAACCATGGCAGTTAAAGTGATGCAGTGTGGATGCAGACTGAATTACAGAATTCCTTCCCCAGAAAGGCTCAGCTGGTGCATATGTTGTGCTTTCTTTCTCCAAGAGCAGCCAAAATTTCTTCATCCTTCATGCTTTTTAAAAAATAATGTTTCTGATTTTTAGTTCTTCCCACTGCTGTTGTCATCTATTGCTGGTTCCACCTCCATTTGATTCTGTAGCTGTTTATCTTGTGTATGGAGTTTATCACACGTGAAATTTGAACTAAAATCTAAAGCAAATTCAAAGTGAAGGGGAAGCAGAGTCAATTCGAATCTAAGGCAATTCACGTGATTATCTCACGTGAAGAGCGTAATTGTGGTCATTCCTGAGGCAAAGCGAAGCGAGTGTAAAATAAATGATCACACCAGTACATACCAGGCGGAGTCACCAATTCGAATTGGCACCCTTGCACATGTTCAGTGGGGCTGTGAATGCATCGTAAACCTTTGCACTTCCGGGGTGAAGAAGGGGGCCACTTCCTGGTTCCATTTTCACGTGAATGCTAGCCTCGCATGAACGTTTGCTTCACGTTTCTTCCTCCCTTCTATTTTCCCATCCCTGGCAGCCAAATCCAAACGGGTCCTCCGTGTCAGAGCCCCCAACCATTTCAGCCACATCTACATTTATCCTCCTGTCTTTCTCCTCATCCATTTCTACACCTATCCTCTGTGTCAGAGCTCCCATCCAT